>NC_037328.1:24541359-24841479 GCF_002263795.3 Bos taurus | reverse complement strand
GCCCAGTACCCTAGTGAAGTTGTTAGTCTCTTAAAGCAAAGTTTTCTTATTTTACTTCCTATGATTGAATAATCTTTCCTTACTATCTACCATGTTCCAAGCAGTATAAAGTACCTAAAATCACTAATACCTGCCCTTTCCCTTAAGAGGTATATGCATTAGCTAATTATTGCTGCCTCAGCACAACCTCAAAAGTCAGTTGTTTAAAGAGTCAATTTAGTGGCTTACAACAATTATTCCATTTGCTCACATTTTAGGTGGGTCAGCAATTAAGGTTGGTCTCTGTTGAGTGGGTCTTGTGATCTTGTTTGGGGCCACTCAGCCATCTATAGTTGTCTGTGGGCTTTACTGGGGCTGCAAGGTCAAAAACGACCTCATCATCATCTCCAGATGGTCGGAGCTGGCTGCAATTACTGGGAGAGCTGTATGGCTGCAGAGTTTGGCCATTTTCCATATTTGGTCTCTCAGTCTCAAAGGGTCTAGGTCACAGTACTTCACACAGCGGCGTCAATGTTCCAAGAAGGCAATGTGAAATCAGCAAGCCCACAAAAGACATAGGGTCAGCATATCAATTCTACCGATCAAAGCAAGTGACAAGGTCAGCCCTACACAAGCAATAGGGAAATGGACTCCTCCTCTTGATAGAAGCGACATTGTAAAGAGTACAGATGCAGTGATGCAAGGAATTCGTGTGCTCATCTCAGCACTCTACCACAGGTTAAAAATATGAATGTGACACTTTATAAGCTTTGTGTACAATGAGCAAGAATTTATAGTCAACAGAATCTCTTACACACACAAACTGAAATAGCTCAACACTGCAGGCATTTTTTCCATCTCTTATCACTCAAGGAAACACCCAAAAATCACTAAAGGCAAAATAACCAAAACATACATGTGTAACAAACATCAGTTCTCTCTTTCTTTATTGCATTGTGCACTATTAGTTGTTCAGTCGTGTCCAAGTCTTTGCAATGCTATGGACTGTAGCCCTCCAGACTCCTCTATCCTTGGGATTCTCCAAGCAAGGATACTGGAGTGGAGAGCCATTTCCCATTCCAGGGCATCTTCCCAACCCAAGGATCAAACCTGGGCCTCCTGCACTGCAGGCAAATTCTTTACCATCTGACTCATCAGGGAAGCCCTGTGTTGTTCACTAGACCTTCTCAATTAGTGAACTTGAATTTTGGAATCAGCAGATGCAACCTCAACTGTACTCTTAAAGAAAAATGCCTGTTAGTTTAAAAGGATACTATTCATGATGTTCCTGCTGGAACTGTATGGATATAAAACATGAAGTCCTTCCCAGACAAAATATGATGCCAAGTTTTTTCTATAATTTACATGATCCACTATGCAACGCTAGTTGTCTCTCCAGAGATATCCCAGGAGCAGACTGCTGCTGCTGCTGCTGCTGCTAAGTTGTTTCAGTCGTGTCCAACTCTGTGCAACCCCATAGACGGCAGCCCACCAGGCTCCTCCGTCCCTGGGATTCTCCAGGCAAGAACACTGGAGTGGGTTGCACGAAAGTGAAAAGTGAAAGTGAAGTCGCTCAGTGTCCGACTCATAGCGACCCCAAGGACTGTAGCCTACCAGGCTCCTCCGTCCATGGGATTTTCCAGGCAAGAGTACTGGAGTGGGTTGCCATTGACTTCTCCACACAAGCAGACGACATGAGTTTATACAGCAGAGTAGGACTAACTGAAGCTTATTATGTTAAACTTTGCTTTGTGTATAAAAACTTTAATTTTTAACACTGTGTTTTTACTTGATGTTTTCAGAATTTAACAGACGCTAACAATCCAACAACAATACTGAAAAAGAACCTCATCATTATTAATGGGGGAAAAAAATCACAGGTATTGAATGTTCTAACACATGGCAATCAGAATACCATGTTTCTTGGTACAGCCATGCTTCATCAGAAATGTTAATGGTGCCTGTCCTGTATACATAGGAATAGTTAGGTATTCATAAACCATCAAGCAATATTACTGAGCAACTTATTAGTGTTGGCTGTTGTTATGAAACATTTCTGGGCATAGTATCAATTTAAATTTCAATATACTCGAAAAAAGTTCCCTCAAATAGCAATGGGCTATGAGCAGGTTTTCCTTTCAAAGTCTGATCTTGCTTTTCTTTGAGAAAACTTCTGGCTCTCCAGGAAATTAAATGGCATCTGATTGGCTTGTTTACACTTTCTCATTTCCCCACCATTTTGCTTCATTTACTGCATTCTGTCCCAGTGAAAGTGATTTGGGGATATAAAATGGATTCATTCTGCTCAAACAGATGTCAAAGATGAGGTACATTGGTTTTAACAACTAGTTAGGGGCCAAGAGAGGAATAGCTCTTCCCATGTAAAAGACTATCAGGAGCATTCAATGGAGTGTTTTCTATTTTTTTCCACAGCTATATTTCACTAAATTTGGTCAAATTTATTGAGCAATAGATTTGTGTGTCAGTGCAGAGAATGGACAGGCATCTTTAATTTAAAACACTCTGCTAATGCACTATAGAAGTTATAATACTTGGAAACAGTTTCATTTTACTGGAAATCACAGTACAGCAGTGAAAAGTGTGAGAAAAAAAATACAATGTCTATTTTTATATCCACAAAGTGATTTTTAAAGAAAAGCAAAAGTTATGCTCCTTATATCATATTTCAAAGGATATGACAACCTAATGAACAAAAGTGGACATATGTTTATGTTTTGTTGTATGCTTTTTGTGGTAGTGGCATTGGGATGCAGTGAGAAATTAATACTTGCCCAGCAGTTAAAACTGGAGGAGGCGATGGCACCCCACTCTAGTACTCTTGCCTGGAAAATCCCATGGACAGAGGAGCCTGGTGGGCTGCAATCCATGTGGTCGTGAAGAGTCAGACACGACTGAGCGACTTCACTTTCACTTTCCACTTTCATGCATTGGAGAAGGAAATGGCAACCCACTCCAGTGTTCTTGCCTGGAGAATCCCAGGGATGGGGAAGCCTGGTGGACTGCCGTCTATGGGGTCGCACAGAGTGGGACACGACTGAAGTGACTTAGCAGCAGCAGCAGTTAAAACAGGTGTGGCTAGAGCTGAATGATGTAGTAGTTTTGATATCACTTAAAATTAGTATTGTTTTTAAACTATGTCATATCCATTGAAAAATACTACCAGATGAGGTGGAGAAGAAAGTAAATATTAACTGCCTATGTCGTCATTTTCTTTGTGCTGTTATGTATGTGTGTACATGCCTTTGATGTCTACAATTTTGTCTTAGTAAGTGATTCTTTGACAATTAGATGGTGCTCAAAGTATTCAGTGACCTGAAGTATGATGCTATTAACATCAGCTAGAAAGACAGGAAAAAAATCAATACAAATTTTGCTCACAATTAGCAAATAATTCAATGATTTCTTGCTGGTTCTCTAGAGAGAGGGTTGTGGAATCCTTGAATTCAAGGGAAGATACTCTGGATTTATTTCTACGGAAAAGCTTATCTCACAAACCTGATGAATAAAGGCATAAGTCTAAATGAGTCAATGCCTCAGGGTAATTGGAGTTACAGACCCAATTACTACATGTCATCCTCAGTAATTATTTCACTTATGCAGTATATTAGACATAGTTTCAAGTATTCCTGTGGTTTATATTTCAAAGAAAAGCTTGTCTTGCTATTTTAAAATTTTCTAAGCCACATTTTTAAATTATTACACTTTTTATTCTAGTACAATTAAACAAAAACACAGCTGCATGTATCTTTTTTCTAAGAAACTATCATAGAAATTCCAGCTTCCACTGTTACCAAGTTTAAGTCTGTATTTAAACTGTGCACTTATGTTATTGAAAGACTTTGTGGACAAACTTATAAAATCTCTAACCTTGTTTTACAAAATTATTTATTACTGTAAGGAGTTATCTTTTCTTTTCCTTTTATAAGTTTTAGTCAAATGTCACTTTTAGGCAGCATATATGATAATTTTTGTTAGACATTTAAGGGTGAGGGTACTAAAGAGTATATATAGTTACTGAGAGCAGAGAAATCTTCTGTGGGCACTTAAGAAGCTCATATTACACCAAGTCAGCTTTTGGTTTATTTAAACTTATATCAGATTGGCTGAGAAACATATGACATATGAATCTTATCTTTGTTCAACTGGTTGTTAGCTATCCCAAAACAGTCTTAACTTCAAAATATTTTTTCTTAAAAATGATGATAATTTCTTACAATGTACCTTTTCACTATTAGCACAGTGGCTAATGATGCTGGTGGCCTGAGGCCCACTTTTCTGCTTTCATGCCAGTCATTCTCCTAAGATACTGAATTATTTGAGTCCTTGAGAAAGCTGTATCTAAGGAAGAAGCAACGTATGTCAGTGATACAGCAGGAGATGTCACCAAACTGGTGTGGTACAGCAATCATTTACTGATTTTTATTTGTCAGAAAATAACAATATGCCATTTAAAGAATGAGAATACTGAGCCAGCTCAGGATTTGCAACTGAGAACCACTGCATTGCAGATATGTGGCCCATCCTGACTCAGTCACAGCAATTAGGAAGGATGACTCTTGACGCTGCAAACACAGGTGACAATTCTGCTGACAACACTTAAGGGGAGATACTAATTAATCCACTGCAAAATCCAGGCCTTTCTTCTATATATTATGTAACTGAAATAGAAGTCTTTCCTAATTCCCAAAACTCAAGATAAACATACATGTTCTTTTCAGTAATTGCCACCCTTTTCCCATATAGGATCTTATATCTGATTCACTCAGAGACTTCACTGTTCAATAGAAATGATTATTTGTGGGAAAGTCACTGCTGGTAAAAGCAGAATTCTCATGAACTTTTTGGAACCTTTCTTTCCTCTTTAAAATTTCTCAGGGTAGCAAGATGCTAGTTTCAATTGACTGAATGTAGCAGAGTATAACTTCTCTGTCAAAGGGCAGACTAATAAATCTCCAGGCAGAAACTGGTATAAAATGACAATTAACAGTTATTGAAGATGTTGAGACAGAGACCTAAGTTAATGTATACAGAATGTCCATTAAAATATAACAGTTTTATACATACTCCCCTTCCCAAATCAGGCTTCCAAAGTGGTGCTAGTGGTAAAGAACTCGCCTACCAATGCGGGAGACTTAACAGACGCAAGTTCGATCCCTAGGTTGGGGAGATTCCACGGAGGAGGGCATGGCAACCCACTCCAGCATTCTTGCCTGGAGAATCCCATGGACAGAGGAGCCTGGTGGGTTACAGTCCATGGGGTTGCAAAGAGTTGACAACCTTGGCATGCATGCACCTACCTAATCAGAGTAAGTGCCAATTATATGCTCTAATCCCAGAAAAAGTTTATATTTTCTTAAAGCCTCATACTCTGTATTAATTAGGTTTGTCCTTCTAATAAAATATATAAAGACATGAACCTAAACTAATTTATGCAAATAAATGTGTAGGAAGGGGAGATATGAATATTAAAATTCTGCTCAGCAGTATTCTTGAATTTATTTATGTGAACTTTAGGGAACTGTTGAATAAACAGAATATCTGAAGATGAAGGCATGAACAGTAATAAATGAGAAACAAACACAGAAGTAATCAGAGGAAAAGAGGTGAGGATAATTAGGGACATTATTTACCTAATTTGTAAAGTATACAGGCTGAGATGTTATATATAGATCATTTTAGAAGGCCATGAGGTAGGTAATATTGACTAAGAATTGAGAAAAAAAATTAAAGATTTCACATGAGGGAGAGGCTCTCTATTAGATAACTTCAGCACTACCTCTGTCCCTTTAGTCCAAGACAGCTGGCTCAATGTTATGGATGCCTGCAGGGTACTTAGCTACAAGTTGCATGGGGAAAAGAGAGAAGAATACTCCAAAGTAAGTCAGTGGACCTAAACTATTTTTATCATTAACGTGAAAAGTGATTAAGAGGCCAACCTATGTAAAAGTGAAAGTGTTAGTTACTCAGCTGTGACAGACTCTTTGCAAACTCAGAGACTGTAGCCGGCCAGGCTCCTCTGTTCATAGAATTCTTCCAGGCAAGAAGACTGGAGTGGGTTGCAATGCCGTTCTCCAGGGGATCTTCCTGACTCAGGGATCAAACCCAGGTCTCCTGAATCGCAGGCACATTCTTTACCATGTGAGACACCAGGGAAGCCCAAGAGGCTAAACTATAAACTACTTACAATAGTATCTTATAAGGACATATTAAAAATGCTTTGAAGGTAAAATGAAGAGAATTATGTTATTTTTTTTGAAATGGTTTTGTTATTTTGTAAAAATCAGTTTTACTAGAAGAGTCCTGACTCTAAAACAGGAGGTCCAAAGGCACATAAATTTATCCTCTAGTATCATCCTAGCATGCTGCAGTCCACAGGGTTGCGAAGAGTCAGACGTGACTGAGCGCCTGAACTGAACTGATCATTCTGAGAAGGTGTTTCATGGTATTGACACTAGCTTAAAAGTTATAAAATGGAGTAGAATTGTACAACAAACTGTGGAAATTCTGAAAGAGATGGAAATATCAGACCACCTTAACTGTCTCCTGAGAAACCTGTATGCAAATCAAGAAGCAACAGTTAGAACCACCCATGGACTGGTTCCAAATTGGGAAAGGATTACATCAAGGCTGTATAGTATCAACCTGCTTATTTAACTTATGTACAGAGTACATCACGTGAAATGCCGGGCTGGATGCATCACAAGCTGGAATCAAGATTACTGGGAGAAATACCAACAATTTCAAATATACAGATGATACAACATTAATGGCAGAAAGTGAAGAGGAACTAAAGAACCTCTTGATGAGGGTAAAAGAGGAGAGTGAAAGAGCTGGCTTAAAACTCAACATTTTTAGCAAAGAAGTGATGATAATTTTAGTCACTGTATCCTATATATGTTAAGATTGTTTTAAGGATTATTTAAAATCATAAGTGAGAAATTATTCTATAAACTCTTCTGAACTATACAAATGTTATCATAAGCAAAATTACATACATTTTTCATCAGATTTCATTCAATCAAACTCTAGTATTACACAGAAATGTTTAAGGATTCCAACAACGTTAGATTTGAATTTAATTTTAAACTTTTTAAAACTATCTTTGGTAAAATAAAAATAATATGCACTAAAATACAGCTGGATTTAGAAAAGTCGGAGGAACCAGAGATCAAATTGCCAAAATCTGTTGGATCATGGACAAAGCAAGAGAGGTCCAGAAAAATATCTACTTATGATTTATTGACTATGCCAAAGCCTTTGACTGTGTGGATCACAACAGACTATGGAAAATTCTTCAGGAGATGGTGATCTACCAGATCACCTTTCCGACCTCCTGAGAAACCCATATGCAGGTCAAGAAGCTGCATAGAGTGGGACACAGAACAACGGACTGGTTCTAAATTGGGAAAGGAGTACATCAAGGCTGTATATTGTCACCCTGCTTATTTAACTTATATACAGAGTACATCATGAGAAACGCTGTGCTGCATGAAGCATAAGCAGGAATCAAGAATGCTGGGAGAAACATCATTAACCTCAGATATGCAGATGATATCTGCAAAGAGAAATTAAAGAGCCTCTTGATGAAAGTGAAAAAGGAGAGTGAAAAAGCTGGCTTAAAATTCAACATTCAAAAAACTAAGAACATGGCATCTGGTCCCTTAGTTTTGGCAAATAGATGGAGAAACAGTGGAAACAGTGAGAGACTTTATTTTGGGGGGCTCCAAAATCACTGCAGATGGTGACTGCAGCCATGAAATTAAAAGATGCTTGCTCCTTGGAAGAAAAGCTATGCCCAACCTAGACAGTATATTCAAAAGCAGAGGTGTTACTTCGCTGACAATGGTCTATCTAGTGAAAGCTTTGGTTTTTCCAGTAGTCGTATGGATGTGAGAGTTAGACTATAAAGAAAGCTGAGCACCAAAGAATGGATGCTTTTGAACTGTGGTGTTGGAGAAGACTCTTGGAGAGTCCCTTGGACTGCAAGGAGATCCAACCAGTCCATCCTAAAGGAAATCAATCCTGAATATTCATTGGAAGGACTGACGCTGAAGGTGAAGCTCCAGTACTCTGACCACCTGAGGTAAAGAACTGACTCATTGGAAAAAGATCCTGATGCTGGGAAAGACTGAAGGCAGGAGGAGAAGGGGACGGCAGAGGATGAGATGGTCAGATGGCATCACTGACCTGATGGACATGCGTTTGAGCAAGCTCTGGGAGTTGGTGATGGACAGGGAAGCCTAGCGTGCTGCAGTTCCTGGGGTCACAAAGAGTTGGACATAACTAAGCAACTGAACTGAACTGAACTGAAAACACAGTGTATTGCGAACCCAGCGTTTGACATCCAACATATGTACTGCCAATACAACTGAGTTGATTCAGAGCTTAGATAGAATCAAACTCTTTCTGAGTAATGAATAAAAATGAGAGTGGTTATTATTACTTATGTTTATATAGCATTGTTAAATTTTAAAACCTAGGATATCTACACATATTACATTTCCATAACTCTTGAATCAGAAGTCTGGGATTTAGCACTAGACGTCATGATTTTTAATTTTTTTTAATTCAAAGCTTGTTAATTTGAAAGAAAAAAACAGTGAACTTTGCTCACTTGTGTAATGGTACAAGTGAAAATGCAATGCATATGAACTCTGGTAGTGCCCACTGACACTGAGAGAAATTTGCAGTGCTGGAAAAGGACATATCATAGCAGTAGAGTCATTTGACCTATACCAAGTGACGTGAAGTATCATAACCAACACGTATGTATGGTCTGTATCTAGGATACCGTGTATGTAATGGTATCCTAGATTATTTTGATACTCATCACTTTTGGATGTTTATCAGAGATTCACAATTATGATATCTTTAAATATGAAATGCTGTTTAATTATATTTTGTATGTTAGAGTTCTGCTTTTAAACTCTTTCCATTGATTAAAAAAGGTTTGAAAATATCACCATTCTTACATAATTGGCATAATATCTTTGAACTGCAAATAGCATAGAAGGAATCACGATTGTAAATTTTACATTATTTTACATTATTCTTTTATTTTAACTTAGAAATTCTAAAATGTGTTATGCTTAAATCTAAATCTAAAACAAAACAAACAAAAACTCAAATTAAAATGCTTTAAAGCATTCCTTACCCCATAAACAAAATATTGATTAGCATCAACAAAATCAGTTCAGTTCAGTTGCTCAGTCGTGTCCAACTCTTTGCGACCCCATGGACTACAGCAAACCAGGCCTCGCTGTCTATCACCAACTCCTGGAGTTTACTCAAACTCATGTCCATTGAGTTGGTGATGCCATCCAAACATCTCATCCTCTGTCATCCCTTTCTCCTCCCACCTTCCATCTTTCCTAGCATCAGGGTCTTCAAATGAGTCAGTTCTTCACATCAGGTGGCCAGAGTATGGGTCCTTCCAATGAATATTCAGGACTGATCTCCTTTAGGATGGAATGGTTGGATCTCCTTGCAGTCCAAGGGACTCTCAAGAGTCTCTTCCAATACCACAGTTCAAAAGCATCAATCCTTCAGCGCTCAGCTTTCTTTATAGTCCAGCTCTCACATCCATACATGATTACTGGAAAAACCATAGCTTTGACTAGATGGACCTTTGCTGGCAATCAACAAAATAGACCACTCTAAATGTGTGTTGTCTTTGAATGTCTGAACAGAAGAATAGTTTAAATTATCACTCTTCTAGTATCTTCAAGTTTAGTTCCCAAAATTGAATTTTAAGGTTTGGAAACTTGCAAGCTGTTTTCTACAACAGGCAAAAAAATCACCATCCAAAGTGTTGACCAAAGACATTTATCTTGTAACATTTACTCTGGGTGATCATTTTTCTTCAGTTTGATTCCAAAGGACTCATGTACACTGATGCATGCTGGAATACTGATATGTTATGCAGTGCAACTCATTTTACAAAGGAATTCTTTCCTTATTTAAATTCAGACATGAAGATACATATTTTCATAGTATCTATTATTTTTAATCTTTCCAAAAATGCTTTTTAAGTACTGTTTTTCAACAACATTAAATATAGCTTTGGTATTTTTAACTTAACAATCGTTATCCTATTTTTACTCTATACTACCTTATATACTATGCATGTATACATATATATGCAATATACATATTAATATACATACACATTCCTGTCACACTTTTCAAAACATTGTACGTTTTGCACAGCATATTTCAAAACATACTTCTTGCATTAGATTAAAGAATGTGCTGTGTGCTATGCTCAGTCATTTCAGTTGTGTCTGACTCTTTGCACACCCATGGATCATAGCCCACCAGGCTCCTCTGTCCACGTGATTTTTCTGGCAAGAATGCTGGAGTGGGTTGCCATGCCCTCCTCTAGGGGATCTTCCTGACCCAGGGATCAAACCCACATTGCCTGTGTCTCCTGCACTGCAGGTGTATTCTTTACCACTGAACCAACAGGAAGCCTCTCCCTGTACCCCCCAAAAAAGTATAATGTTCAAATGCAAGGGAAATGGAAAAGAGCTGCTCCATTGTAAAACCAGTTGGATGGTTAATATTACATGGGGTCAAGTCCCAAAATGAAAGAGAAAACATTTACAAGCGGAGGCAGAGATGTACAACAATCCTCCACGCGATACTCTGCACTTCCCACTTCTACCTTCTCCATTGGCTAATCACTTTGCAGACCCAGTATGAAATCTTTGCCAGGAAGAATTTTACTTATTTTCAGAAATCTAAAAAGACCTAAGGTAATAAAGGGACAAATAGAAAGGCAAGTGAGAAAAGAAGGTAGACTGAAGGCTCTTCCTGGATCTGGGTTCCCAGTGAAGAGCCTCTCCTCATACTCCTTCTACTCACACTTAAATATTTCTGGAGAGGCACTTTCCAAAACTATTTCAGTTCATAATGCTATAAATACAAAAAGGGACATGGAAAAAGTAATCAGTATCAAAGACTGCAAACTTGGCTGAGTCTTTCTTTCTTTCCATGTAAGAATTAATTCAGAAAAATAAAACTGGCCTTTCACATAGGTATAAAGATTTGAGGGAATTTTAACACATTTTATCCAAAGTGAAACCACAGAAACTAACTATAAATGTTTACTATAAACACAATAAATTTATCCCCTTTTGGTTCATTTTGCTTCTTATAGAATTTAAAAAAAAAGACATTTACATTTATCATGTCATGACCCATATATATTGGCCAAGACATTTAATCAGTACATATTATAACTATCAAAGCCATATGCACACTTTATTATAAAAAGAAACCTTTATTCCTGTAAATGCAAAATTATTACAGTTTATAAAATATAGTCAATAGACATTTCAATTTAACTTTTATTTATATCAAAAAACTCCCAAGTAATCAATAGGAAGTACTTAAAACTATTTCTTTGGCAAACATAACAAGTACACTATTACGTAGTTTTGTAATGAAGTAATAATAATCACTGCTGCTGCTTCAGTTGTAAGTCACTTCAGTTGAATCCGACTCTGTGCGACCCCATAGACGGCAGCCCACCAGGCTCCTCTGTCCATGGGATTTTCCAGGCAAGAGTACTGGAGTGGGGTGCCATCGCCTTCTCCGAATAATAATCACTATTTTATTTAAACCCATGGCTTATCCCTTTGATTAGTATTTAAAACCACATTTATATGACCTCAGTCACATTACAATTTCAGTTCCTGAGTACAAGTTTTATAATATAAAAAGAAATATAACGTAGTAACATTCTGAGCTGAACTGAAATAGTACTGTAACAGAGAAAAACAACCCTAACTCCATACTGAATCTTCTCCTTTAGCTCTAACCTTTGTGCCCTATTCCTGTGCTTGTAATGCTGGCTCTGAATCCTTTTAAAAGAATGTTACCCATAGCCTGAAATACGCATGATCGCAAGATAGCCCATTCTCAAGGCTTTGTTCCCAGGTTTGACCTTTAAATGTGTAACACTTTTCATTCAGAAAAACCTGCAGAACAGAGAATAACATTTGTTTTCTTGGAGGTTTACAAGAACGTTGTGACCAGAGCTACATGAACAGCCACAAGCGCAAAGGATTCCAGTATCAAGAAGTTTGAAGTCTGCACCAGCCAACCACACCCCTCCCCTTTCATTACAGTAGAAGCTGAATTCCAATTTCAGTAAGACGGTTCATTTTGACACTAGTCTACCAATTCTTGGTCTGCTGACTTTCTGAATAAGGTTGCTATTCCTTGCTCAAATAAATACCTCATCTCTCAATTTCTTGTCCAGTTGAGCAGCAAGAAGTAAGAGCTTGGACTCGGTATCATATTAAAAAGTTCATATCATAAAAAATTTTAGAAATCACAAATTAAAATGTATCAATTACTCAAAGGAATTTAATGCCGACAGGCCAAATTAATGGTTAACTATTTATGCTTCCACCACATGGCATGACCACAACTTTAAAACAAACAAACAAAAAAACACCTGTCATTGCTTCTGAAAGGTGAGTGACAGAAGATTTGGATTGTATAAATTATTCAGGAACATATTTCCTGTATGAATTATAATATATTAATATTTCATTCGACATGCGTCAGAAGATACATAAAAGTAGAAAGTCATACATATAAAACATCATCCAAGGATTGCCAGTAGAGAAGACTCACACTTAATACTAACATGAGTTGCACAAACAAAGAGGGTGAATGTGTCATTGCATAGTACTGAATTTTTAGAGTTGACAGATATTTCCTTTGGACATCATTTATCATACATTTTTCTTTATTCTTTAGATTTTAAGTCAAAACAGGCATTTAAATTGGCATTTAAAACAAAGATAACATCTACATAAGAAATCTTGGCAGTGCAGATAATGTTCTGATTATTTTATATATTATTTTCTTCTGATATTAATATTTCTACATATAGATTAGCTTCTATATTATTCTTATATCATCTCAGATGGTCACAGCTGACCATATTAGAATCCTCAGAAATCCCCGAAGACATGTCAACTTGAATAATTCATAAGACAGACTATTTTTATTCTTAAAATAACAATGTTGATACAGGCTGACACCTAGTTTTGCTCTTAAAATGTCACAAGTCCCTGAATATAAACTGTGGCAGTAGGGAAGGGAGGTGGATTAGAGAGTGAGTGGTAGGCTATTTTTTTCATAGCTATAAAATTTCAATTAGCTTTCTCTGGCACCATAATTAAGAGATTCACATTATGCAAAGAGAATTTTTTCATATGCATATATTTCAATGTAACATATTCAATTTTATTCCACAGGGGGAAAGCTGGTCATCTGATAAATAACTACTTTATGATTATGCTAGAAAATACTTCTTCTGTCTCTTAACCTTTTATCAGCCCAGAATGACATATCTGATTTTTTTTAATATCAGAAACATAGGAATTATCTGAAGATAACAGAAAACATGGATTTTAGAACCTAAGAAACAACTGCAATACAAATAATACAATCAGCTAAGACCAAGCCGAGCTAAAGGATCAACATTAATCAAAGAATTAGATCCAAAGTCACTATACATGCCTATGCTCAAAGTAATAAATAAAAGGCATTATAAGGAAATAATCAAAATTCAAAAGTTAAAGATTAATAGTTAATCAGACTGTGAACTAAATAAATGCTTCCACCTGTGAAGGGGTTGACCTGATGGGACAAAAATGTCATGAAACACAAGAGAAGTATTGAATAATATGCCATTAAATTTTGTTGTCAGGTTAAAAGAATGTATGCCTATTTTAATAAAAACCTGAAGAAGACCAAAAGGTAAAGTAGCATTTGGTTCCCAGGAGATCCTATAGGTTAACCATTCAGATCTGAAATACGGCCTAGCGGGAGGTGTTAGGGAATTCATGATTTGAGGGCATTTGAATATTACAAGTGGAATGGGAAACAGGTTTTAAAAGAAAAAACAAAAATCACATACAGTGAAAAGGGTGGAAGACGAGCAAGATTACAAAATCATTCTTAATTAAGAATTGAGTCTATTCCTTTAAAGTGACTCCCATGATCCTAGTATGGTATTTTTAGTCATTAACTATTTATGTTGTGGATTTTTTATGCAGTAAACCCACAGAATTCCTGTATAAACGTCTATCAGATGAACTTTATGATATGTTCATTGCATGGTCTCCAGTAATCTTGGATACCCGATTTCTTTTGACCTTTGTCCACCCTGTTTCATTCTTAACTGGTCTCTGCTGGACATCCACATTGATCTGTAGTCAAAGCATTGTCATATGGAATCAATAGATCATTCCTTTGGTACTGAGACTGGCTCTTGCATAGTTTACTTTCATTTTTTTAGCAGATCAATAGTGCTAAACCGATGCATTACAAATTGGGGGTACAATTAGTATCTGTCTTCCAGCTAGTTAAATGGGAATACAGTTTGACTGATAGAGTTTAGATGATTGAGATGGAAAAAAAAATCTTTTGAAACTTATAAATTGTATTCAAAATTGCCTCTAAAATATAGTTTTGGAAATAAATTTTTAGTTTCTTTAAAAAACTATTGACGCTTTTCACACTTCTTAATATTTACTTGATTTAAAAAAATTTTCTTATTAGATTTTTTTAATAAAATATGATTTGAAATAAAATAAGTCCCACTGATGGATCAGGGAAAGATGTTCTATTTGAGTCTATATAGTCCTGGTATAGAAAGAAAATAATCATATTAATAGAGTACTCATTTAGGAAACTTAAATATAAATGTATTAATCTTAAGTGAATTTTCTGAGTTAGATATATTTTATTATCTAGATAAAAATGAAAAGTTATGACATTTTTAAAAAAGAATGTTAAGAATTAACTTTTTTACACTTACACAGTTGCTTTAAATGCCTCTTCTTATCTCCTTTTTAATTTGTATTGAAAGTTCATCTCACTGGTGACAAAAGACAGTTGAGGCCATTTCCCTTCAATCTCATCAATATATTCATTAACAGGACTTCATCAATCTCACTGCACTAAGAAAATATTAAATCTTCCAAGCATATTAAAATTGATTTCATGATTTGAGGATCAAGTATTCATTATTAGGCCATTTCTTCATTTTATATGTGAGTACATCAAAAATAATAACAGTCAGACTAGGTGGCCTTAAAATAAGAGTGATATCCAGTGAAGCCATTATCTATGTAAGAGCAATAAGGTACACAATTTATTCAATTTGACCCTTAACACCAAAAACACTGTTACATATTGATTTGCTCTTCCTTTACCTGGGATTGCATAAGTAGCTGGATCTCATCAACTTTTCATTATACATGGCAATGTGGACCATGGAGGAGAGCAAATAAACCCTAAGCCTCCTTCACAGCATATTCCAGTGCATGGTTTGAGGGTCTCAGCCTAGAACTGAAACTACTTTACTTACTTACACAAATAGTCATGATAACTAATATCTTCGCTAACAGAAGCCGACAATATTAAGAAGAGGTGGCAAGACTACACAGAAGAACTGTACAAAAAAGATCTTCATGACCCAGATAATCACAAGGGTGTGTTCACTCACATAGAACCAGACATCCAGGAATGTGAAGTCAAGTGGGCCTTAGGAAGTATCACTATGAACAAAGCTAGAGGAGGTGATGGAATTCCAGTTGAGCTATTTCAAATCCTGAAAGATGATGCTGTGAAAGTGCTGCACTCAATATGCCAGCAAATTTGGAAAACTCAGCAGTGGCCACAGGACTGAAATTTTCATTCCAATCCCAAAGAATGCTCAAACTACTGCACAATTGCACTCATCTCACACACTAGTAAAGTAATGCTCAAAATTCTCCAAGCCAGGTTTCAGCAATATGTGAACTGTGAACTTCCAGATGTTTAAGCCGGTTTTAGAAAAGGCAGAGGAATCAGAGATCAAATTGCCAACATCTGCTGGATCATCGAAGAAGCAAGAGTTCCAGAAAAACATCTATTTCTTCTTTATTGACTATGCCAAAGCCTTTGACTGTGTGGATCACACAATAAACTGTGGGAAATTCTGCAAGAGATGGGAATACCATACCACCTGACCTGCCTCTTGAGAAACCTGTATGCAGGTCAGGAAGCAACAGTTAGAACTGGATATGGAACAACAGACTGGTTCCAAACAGGAAAAGGAGTATGTCAAGGCTGAATATTGTCACCCTGCTGATTTAACTTATATGCAGGCTACATCATGAGAAACACTAGGCTAGAAGAAGCACAACCTGGAACCAAGATTGCTGGGAGAAATATCAATAACCTCAGATATGCAGATGACACCACCCTTTGTCCTAAAGCGAAGAAGAACTAAAGAGCCTCTTGATGAAAGTGAAAGAGGAGAGTGAAAAAGTTAGTTTAAAGCTCAACATTCAGAAAACAAAGATCATGGCTTCATGGCAAATAGATGGGGAAATAGTGACTGACTTTATTTTTGGGGGCTCCAAAATCACTGCAGATGGTGATTGCAGCCATGAAATTAAAAGATGCTTACTCCTTAGAAGGAAAGTTACGACCAACTTAGACAGCATATTAAAAACCAGAGAGATTACTTTGCCAACAAAGGTCCATCTAGTCAAGGCTATGGTTTTTGCAGTGCTCATGTATGGATGTGAGAGTTGGGCTATAAAGAAAGCTGAGCACTAAAGAATTGATATTTTTGAACTGTGGTGTTGGAGGACTCTTGAGAGTCCCTTGGACTGCAAGGAGATCCAGCCAGTCCATCCTAAAGGAGATCAGTCCTGGGTGTTCATTGGAAGGACTGATGTTGAAGCTGAAACTCCAATACTTTGGCCACCTGATGCAAAGAGCTGACTCATTTGATAAGATTCTGATGCTGGGAAAGATTGAGGGCAGGAGGAGAAGGGGATGACCAAGGATGAGATGATTTGATGGTATCACCGACTCTATGGACTTGAGTTTGGGTAAACTCCAGGAGTTGGTGATGGACAGGGAGGCCTGGTGTGCTGTGGTTCACAGGGTCACAAAGAGTCAGACATGACTGAGCAACTGTACTGAGACTGAGACAAGACTGTATGTGTTAAAAGACTCATTCATTCAACACATTAGTCTGTGGGTTAATTTCTTTCACTATTTATAATGTTACTGTATTCGGAGATGGAGACAAATGCCTAAGCAGTGTTATATAACCCTAATCCTCCAAGAGATTACATTTTAGTGAAGCTGATAGATTATACATAAACTATGTACTAATTTACAATTGTGATTATAGCTGCATATGTGAGATATGGAGTACTTCACCTAGTCCAATCATTCTTAAACAATTCATATTAAGTTTCTGACTTAATTTAAGCTGAAAATATATCCAAAGATTGATGGGTGAAAGATAAAGAAGTGGTGGTCTTTGTAGTGGAGGAAATAACACAATCAAAGACAGATGGCATGTGAGAAGGAATGAAAAGTGTTGTATAAGTATCATTCACAGCCTTGTAGATAACATGAATGATACTAGACTTTTTCTGAAAAGCAAAAGGAGATTGTTGAACAGTTTCAAGTAGAAGAGCAACATGTTAAGGGCTGAGAGTGGCCTCAGGCAGACCATATAACAAACTGTTTCATCTTCCTGTGAAGAAATGTTGCTGCTTTGACTAGAATGCTGGTAGTATGAATAGAAAGAAGCAGATGGATTTGCAGTGATATTTACGAGAGGAAATCCACTGGACCTGGTGACTAAATACAAGGAATAAGAAAAAGGAGAGGGGCAAGATAGACACAGAAATTCTTGCACTGTGAAATTTCATGAAGGTGGAGACATTCACTAAGATAGACTATGATAAAAAAAAAAATAGGATAAGAAACAAACAAACAAAAAACAAAACCAAGAGCAAACCCAAAGAAAATGTTTCCAAGAAGGTAGTTGGATATCTAGAAGCTAGGTCCAGGCAACAGTTAAGTATGTGAGTTATCCATTTATAGGAGGCAGCTAAAGCCACAAAGTAAAGATGGCTGTCTAGGGAGATATACAGAATGAGGTCGCAAAGAGTTGGACACATCTTAGTGACTAAACAAAACAACAGAATGAGAGGTTTAAGAGCACACACAACTGTATCTCAAAGAATTCAATTATTTAAAGATTAGATGATGAGGATTACATATCAGAAGGAGGAGGAGCAGTTGCCAAAAGAAGGAAAATTCTTTGAGTGTAGAACATGCCAAACACCCTGCCTGGCCCGTGGCAACGTGACATTAAATGCTATCTAGCAGTGACACTGCCAGTATGACAAAGAATAATTGACCACAATTCGGAACAGCATAGGTGAGTATAACACAGGATAGGCAACAGCTAGTTTATGTTCACCTTTGCTGGCTAATACACTGAAATACCCAAGGACCCTGGGAACCCCCTTTTACTCCTCACAGTTGCTTTTACTACTCTATCTCTCCCATTCTTGCTCTATTGGCTCCTGCCCAAGATAAAATCTTTTAACTTTCAACTCATGTCTACATGGTACCTCACCCCAAGACCTATCCTGAGAAGATCTGAGAGGCAGAGAGACCAGGTGGGAGCAGTGGTACTGAGAGGGAATAAAGAAAGCAGATAAGTTTCAACCCTGCAAAAGACTCCTACATCACTAGCTCCCAAGAGAAGGCAGTGTTCTCCAATCAAGCCACAGGTCCTCACTTCTCCAAAGGACTCAAAACACCAGAAGAAATAGCCCAGGCCCACTCTCTCATGTCTCTAGCCTATGTCCTGCTGGAGTCTCCTCTTCAGATCTTGTGAATCAAGTCCTACTAATCCACTGACTGGTGGGACAGGAGAGTACAAGAAGAAAGTTACCAGGCGCAATATGTCTGCTTACTGCTCTGGAAGAGGATAATCCATCCATTCCTGGTCTTCAGAGTCAGAACTCAGAATGAATGAAATTTCCCACAATTCACTCTTCTTGCAGTGTTAAAGATTAATTAAGAACTGAACATGACAAAGGTTTACTAAACTTAATTGTGGTAATCATGTCATGATGTATGTAAGTAAAATCATCAGGCTGTACACCTTAAACTTATACAGTTGCTGTTGTTGTTCAGTCACTAAGTTGTGTCAGACTCTTTGCAGCTCCAAGAATTGCAGGCTGCCAGGCTTCTCTGTTCTTGCAATTTTCCAGGCAAGAATATTGGTTAGCCATTTCTTTCTCCAGGGGATCTTCTGGATCCAGGGATTGAACCCATGTCTCCTGCATTGGTAGGTGGATTCTTCACCACTGAGCCACCTGGGAAGCCTAATCTTATATAGTAGTGTATGTTAGTTATATCTCAATAAAGTAGAAGAAAAAATATATTAATTAAGGACATGCCAAGGGTAGGCAAACGTTTTCTCTGAATTATTTGACTTTTCAGGCCAAAAGTTCACTGTTGTAACTACTTAGTTTTGCAACTTTGGTCTGCAAGCAGCCATAAACATAGCAGTTCATGAATGAACATGGTTGTTTGTATTCTAATAAGATTTACATTAGGCAGTGGACTGCATTTGACCCACAGACCATAGTTTGCCAGCCCTGGCTTGTGATATCATTAATATCTTCATAGATTTCAGGCACTGAGCTTCACTCAGATTTTGTAGACTGGTGTGCGGTAACTAAAACTAGTATTGTTTCCATCAAGACTATCTACTACATTGCAAGTGACTATTTACAAATGAATTTTGGGGATGCATGAGTTCACAGAGAGCAATTTGCTTTCCACATACATAAATTCCTTTAATTATACAGGATTAAAAGAAAAAAAACCCTCCATAAAAAACACCATTGCTTATACCTTCCTACAAAATTCCAAAGATGCACTGCTATAGCTTGAATACATAAATAGTCTTTTGTTTTATAATCCTTTATTTGTTCTTATTCCAACTACAGATCAATAAAAACAGAAGAGTCTAAACAAATCCCAAAGATTTTATTCAAAATTGCTTAAGAAATAGGAAGCATATTGCACATAGATTATAAGTTGCAGAGGGAATTGTTTTGCTTAGTTTTGCTAGATATTTATAGCTATGAGAATATCCAACATAGATCTCTTAATCCTAATCCTTAGTTCCAGGGTTTGGAGTTCATGACTGTCTCTATATCCAGTGACTGCTGGAGTGATTTCACTCTGGAGACAGTGAAATATCAGCATTAAACCACATACTTCTATTACTGAATCTTTCCTACAGATTTCCTTATAGACTGGTAGGATGTCCTTGGATTTGACAAGAACAATACAGAGCCTCTCTTGATTTACCTTCAAAATCTTCACTGGGTGTGGCCAATGATGGAAGTCAACTGGTCTGCCCCTTTTCATCATTGACTACACTTCCTCTTTTACACAGCCAATTATAGATACTTTGTTTCTCAACTCAATCCACACTTATTGAATCAGATCAGATCAGTCGCTCAGTTGTGTCCGACTCTTTGCGACCCCATGAATCGCAGCACGCCAGGCCTCCTGTCCATCACCAACTTCCGGAGTTCACTCAGACTCACGTCCATTGAGTCAGTGATGCCATCCAGCCATCTCATCCTCTGTCGTCCCCTTCTCCTTCTGCCCCAATCCCTCCCAGCATCAGAGTCTTTTCCAATGAGTATTATGAGCTAAATCTGAACTAGACACTAGGAACACAGGATGAAAGTAAGACATATTCTGTTTTGGGAAGTCAAAGTTCACTGAAGGTACCATTTCAGGAAGAGAGTGCAAATAAGGTCATCAATAAAAGCTGAAAAGAGAAGCTTAATTTTGTAGAAAGCAATACTTCTTTACATCTATTTTTGAACTGTAAGTGACTTCTACAATTAATTTGAAAATTATTTTGTACAATAGGTAGAATGCTTTGCTTTTCTTCATTAGTATTTTCTCTTCCATAGGTACTGGTAGAATGCATGCATTTTTAAATCCCTTTCCTGTTACCCGATCATTCTAACCCCTTCACTAGAGCATAAATTCTTGAAATCTTCTTAATTTTACTTGTCCAGTGTCCCATGGGCAAGCTCCCATGTCCACTAAAATCCCACTGATTATCTTGCGTATTTTCCTACATACAATTTTCAGGTATTTCATGAATCTGTCAACAAACTATATATATTTATAATTGGTACTGAGTGGAAAAAGTTTTCAGTTTGAATAATATAACTTATATGAGAAAAAGTTTAACAGTAGATTACACATTAATCGGAGAAGGCGATGGCACCCCACTCCAGTACTCTTGCCTGGAAAATCCCATGGACGGAGGAGCCTGGCGGGCTGTAGTCCGTGGGGTCACTAAGAGTCGGACAGGACTAAACGACTTCACTTTCACTTTTCACTTTCATGCATTGGAGAAGGGAACGGCAACACACTCCTGTATTCTTGCCTGGAGAATCCCAGGGACGGGGGAGCCTGGTGGGCTGTCGTCTCTGGGGTCGCACAGAGTCGGACACGACTGAAACGACTTAGTAGTAGTACACATTAATGCTAATGACATTAAATTATGGATAAATGAATTAACAGATTGGGATTCAACTCCATTTAGCAAATCAAGACTTAACTACAACCATAAATTGAGTACAGATACATGAATTTGGCAAAAATCAATGAAAGCATTCTCAGATACGAGATTCACAATCAAAAATATTATACATTTTATTATTTGTAAATTGGTGTTGCACATCTATCACGTCAGTAAAATTTACAGTAAATTAATACATACACACATTTTTATTTTGAAAGTTATTTTATTTTTATTTTGTCTATTGCTTTATACAAAAGCAATAATAACAACAAAATGTCAAAGATGCCCTCCCAGATGGTAAAAACTTCATAGTTTATCATCCAAGACTTTCTACCTAGTCTTCCTTTCCAAGCTCTCACTATTTCTTCACGTGGAACTTCAGTTCCTGTCCTCATTGTTCTAGCCACCATTCAGCAAAGCTCTCTTACAGGTTCCCATCTTTTTCTCCCACCCCTTTCCCAGACTGAATCAATTTGCCTTCCTCCCTACCAATTTCTACTCATCTCCAGAGAATCTATTCGAATCTTCCCTTCTCCAAAGAATTTATTTAGAACTGGTAATCAATGCTGGCTTGAATTTCCAGCCATCATTGTCTATGCCATGCTTCCAGGCATAAGGGTTGGGTTATACAAGACACACTTATCATTCTCTGTTCTACTAATAAACTCACTGGTTCTAACTCCATGGTCATGAGCACAGCAGAGTGAACCAGGTAAGGCTCTCACTCATAAGCTCTGCCATGCTAATCCATGTTCTTCCTGCCATGCCTCCCACCCCACCAGTTTTGTCTCTCTCTCCAAACTGTTGGTAATGGCAACTGGAGCTAAGTTGCATAATTTTGCAACTTGGATGGGGTCATTTCAAACCACAGGTAAATTGTATAAACAGAGAGAGAGAGGCACCAACACTCAGAGAGAAACAGGGCATAGGGAGAAAGCTGTATTTCTTATAGAATACTGCAACCTTGTTTTTCAACTTCACTTTTTGTCCTTGAATTTCAAGAAATAATGAGAGCATCTTGCCAATAAATCAGCTTTTCACATGAGCATATTACTGTTTTTTATTACTAGCAACGAAAAGAAGCATGAACAGAACTAAACAGTAATGTCCTTGGTTCTCTATACTTCATTGGATTCCCTTCAGAAACTGGCAGAGTAGAATTTTAATTGGTTGATTTCATGAAGGAAGAATTTCCCATCAAGTTTGGGACTGGCAGAATACTCATTCACTACTATTCGGCTCCATTATATACTTTCTGACAACTTGGGTACCAGCTGGGGCCACCATGATGGCTTAAAAATAGGTGGAAAAGCTGGGGAAAACAAGTCAGGTGCACTTATAGGATGATAATAAAATGTAGCTCTGGCCTGTTCCTAGAATCAGTGAATAGAGCAATAAAACACAGAAGAGAGATTTTACTTGTGACCTTTTATTTCCCACATGCAAGAGTAGTTGAGGATACTTTCAAATTCATACTTTGGGGTTAAAAGGTCAATTTGTTTCATGACAGGATATAATTAAACCATTTTCCCTGTTGTCATATATGTTTCTAATCTTTTCATACTGGGCAAAATAAATGAGTCCAAATTCATAGATTAAAAATGTCTTGATATAATTTGAGGTTTGTGCTTGCTCAGTTGCTCAACTGTGTCCAACTCTTTGCAACCCCTTGGACTGAAGCCCACCAGGCTCTTCTGTCCATGGGATTTCCCAGGCAAGACTCCTGGAGGGGTTTGCTATTTCCTACTCCAGAGGATCTTCCCGACTTAGGAATCCAACTTGCGTCTCCAGCATCTCCTACACTGGTAGGGAAATGCTTTACACTGAGTCACCTGGGAGGCCCATAATTTTAGATTAGCATTAATTATTTCATGGATTCCAATCTAAAAATAAGTCAGAATTCAATAGTATGCTTCTGACTTTCTTTTCCACAGATATGTGTTTTGACACAATATGTCTTGTTTTTATTATACTATTAAAATGAAAATCTCTGCATTAAAATATTTGATGCCATGCATACATGCATTACGCAATATTACCCTTGTGGGCAATGGACCAACAAGACTACAAAGCATAAGTATTTTTTGTTATTCAACTTTGTCCAGCCAAGAAAAAAGAGAAAAATAAATTATCTATGGGAAAAAAAAGCAGTACTCTGAAAATATTCAGTGGAAATTGACTCTAACTTATTACTTAAGCTTTGATGTGAATGCCTGAAATATAAAATATTTTAATTGTTAGCTCTTACGGGTCAGATTATTTTTATTCTGGATCTCCATTAAATTCAATAACAAATAAAATCACATATTTGCTATAGTCCTAACAGGAAAAGAAGATCAATCTTCTAAATTAATAGGAATTAGAAGTGTGTGTACTTGTGTATTATAGATTGTGAAGAATGAAAATTTCAGTTACGGCACTCAGGCTGCATGTGTTTCAAAGCTGTGCTGCAATATTTTATTAAAAAAGTAACATTTGTCTTGTGGTGCTTTCTTGGTAACTCACAATATTTCCTTATTCCTGGAATGAGCTAACACAGTAAAGATTTCAACGATAAGATAAATGCCAAGTTTTTAATGAAAAACCAGCTCAGCTCAACTCTGCCAAAAGAAATGGCTAATAGTTGCCTGTAAAGTTAAAAATAGCATATAAAATTAATCTTTTTATATCAGCAATCAACGCAAGCTGAATAGTCAAAATTATTTCTCCTCATTAACCACTATCTTTAATGATTTATTGCATTCTTTATTGATAGTTTAAATTATTCCAGTGAGATAATTAGCAGTCCTTGCAAACACAATGAAGCTGACTAAATGATTCAGGTGAGATGAGTCAGCAATGGACCAGGTGCAGAAACTGCAGACCTTGCAGTTGGGAAAATTATGGTTTATGAATTAACAACTTGCTGTTACTTCTTCTACTTTCCCATTTTGCCCGTGGGAGTCAGCAGGCCATCCACTCGAGGCAACAGCTAGTTTTTCTTTCTTCTGAAATGGAAACCTTCCCCCCAATCCCCACACACCTCCAAGCTCTCATCTCAGACAAAAAAAAACATTTATTCACACACACAGGAATTCAAATCTTAGCTCAACCATGTATGAGCTACGTGAATTTAAGCAAATTGTGCAAGCGCATTTCATTTTCTTCATTTATAACAGAGATTTTTTATAAACGTACCCATTTGTATGAACCCATCTCAAGGACCTTGTGAAAATCAAATGAGATAATAAATGATCCAGTGTTCCAGCACTGCCCAGTACATTATAAATACAGTATATATTAGCTATTTTTGTAATTAATACGGGCTTCCCGGATGGCTCAGCAGGTAAAGAATCCACCTGCAATGCAGGAAACACAGAGATGTGGACGTAATCCCTGGGTCCAGAAGATCGCCAGAAAAAGGAAATGGCAACTAACTCCAGTACGCTTGCCTGAAAAATCCCATGGACAAAGGAGCCTGGCAGGCCATAGGCCAAAGGGGCGCAAAGAGTGGGACACGGCTAAGCACGTATCATTAATTTGGCCCTGTATTTTATTTTTTTTAATTTTATTTTATTTTTAAACTTTACAATATTGTATTAGTTTTGCCAAATATCGAAATGAATCCGCCACAGGTATACCTGTGTTCCCCATCCTGAACCCTCCTCCCTCCTCCCTCCCCAAACCCTCCCTCTGGGTCGTCCCAGTGCACCAGCCCCAAGCATCCAGTATCGTGCATCGAACCTGGACTGGCGACTCGTTTCATACATGATATTATACATGTTTCAGTGCCATTCTCCCAAATCTCCCCACCCTCTCCCTCTCCCACAGAGTCCATAAGACTGATCTAGTGTCTAGTCTGACAATGCTTGTACTAGGTACTTCACTAATAGTGGCAGAGGGTAGCCACCTACCCAAATGTGGCTAAACCCAAATCCAGAGACTTCTATGGTTAACCTCGTCCCTGTTCCAATACCTACACACACCTAAAACTGGTTGCACCTATTCCACACAATCCACATGACCTGTCCAGTAATCTGGGTTACTTTCCTTGGGACAATGCCATTTCTAGAGGTTTTAGCTCAAGGTTAAGTTAAAATATATAGTTCATTGTTAGAACACAATGAAAAGAATAGACTCTTATGAGAGAATGCTCAAATGGTTGCCAGATTTTCAGTGCAAATCCTTACCATACACGAACTTTGGAAGCTACGTTCACCTTGTTCATATTTTAGTTAGTTTTATATTCATATGCAGTTTTATTGGGGGACAATAAACTGAATTGGTAAGTTATTTGAATTTTTAAAGTTGATTGGAACACAGCTTTCTTCAGCAAAGTAAAATTTCTCTCCCTGGCTTCCTTTCTCCCTCCCTCTCTTCCTTTTTCCTGATTCAAATAGTATCTGCTTTTCTTTTCACTCCCTATTGGCATGCATGCATGCTTTTTTACATTTTAAATATACAGATATATTGACATTATATAAAAATTCAAATAGGGTTTGACTTTTCCCCCTGCTGATCAAGAAAAAGAGAAATTCTATAACTTCAATCATCTATAAGTTCATATTCTTCAGATCTGTATCTGCCATCTAAATCTCAGTCCTGATTTCTAAACACTATGAAGTGTCAAAGTGATACAAAGTGTCAAAGCATACAAACCCAGACTCTCCTTCTCAACCCCCCAAACCTGCTCAACACAACAGTCCCCATCTCTGTTGACTGTTCTGCCATTCATTCTGCTGCAGAAGTTAGAAACTTCTGAGTTCTCCTGGATTAGTCTCTTTTCTTCCCAAAGCCAACAGGACATCAAGGTTTTCACAGCTCCATCCTTCAAGCAGTTCTAGAATCTGCTTATTTCATTCCATTTCCACTGTCATCACTATCCCAATCCATCTTTATTTCTTATCTGAATAGTTGAATAGTCTCCTGACATTCTTGTCTTTATTGTCCTCCGCTCCAATCCATCCTTGATACAATAACTGCAGGGATCTTTGAAAAATATGTATCCCCCTCCTTAAAACTCCTGCACAGTTTCTCATCACACCAAGGATGCCATATGCTTCCTTAAGTTAGCATGGTAGGCTTATCCCTGCAAGGTCTGGCTTCTTCTGACTATCCCATTTTCCTCACACTCAGTCTCTTTCCTCATTCCTCACTCTACTTCTGCTCACTGATCTATCACAGGTTTTTTAGCCCACAAAGTCCTCACCTTAGGACCACTGCCTATACAGTTCCACTTCACAGCCTAGCACTTTCTCACTGTCATTTGTATGAGTGGCTCCATCTATCACCTCGAGTCTCCATCCCCTCTCAGAGAAAACATCTCTGGCTACCTTCTCCAGAGTAAAACACCCTCCCAAACTATGTTTTATCAAATCATCTGTTTACTTCCCTAAAAATACTTTCAGCAGTTTGCAATGTATGTATTAATTTATTATTTAGTTGTCTATAATCTGTCTCTGCACTAATTCCAAGCTCCATAAGAGCAATGACTGTGGCTGTCTTTTTTGCCATCACATCCCTAACAGCTAGCACACTGTTGAACACATACTGAGCACTCAGTGAATGATTAAGAGAATTAAAATGATTCTCAAGAGGAAACATTTGCCAATTTGTCCTTCACTCTAGTTCACTCAACTATTACCTATGAGTACAAGTTTGTGTGCATGTGTGCTAAGTCACTTCAGTCGTGTCCAACTCTTTGCGACCCTATAGACTCTATTCCACCAGGCTCCTCTGTTCATGGGATTCTCCAGACAAGAATACTGGAGTGAGTTGCTGTGCCCTCCACCACGGGATCGTCCTAATCCAGGCATCTAATCCGCATTTCCTGCATTTCTATCTTCAGAAACCAAATCAATACTGTAAAGCAATTATCGTCCAAATAAAAATAAATTTAAAAAAGGAATACTTTGAAACTAGTTGATAAATGTATCTTTTGTTAGGATGCACAATAATTGAGAGAGGCTATCTGTGCTGATGTTTCTTAAGACAATGTTGGAGCCAAGGAGAATGCTCTTCCAAACACGAAGAAACCGTTCTTAGCTGTGATGCCACACTGTGGAAAGGTGGGTACATGCACATAGCTGAGAAACTCTGAACTACAGTAACAAAGACGTACTTTTTCCACAGACTCTCCTCAAATCCCCATCCTTATGATTTCACACACATGAACGCACAGTGTTCACTTTTATCTCTAGGAAATACACAAAAGTAAGCTATGTATCTAAGAAACTTCCAGTATTTTCTTTATTAGAAATAATGTAATGGGTATAGACAAAAAGAAAAAAATAAATAAATCCTTTATATTACCAGTGTGGAAGGTGAGCTGTTTTAGTAATATAAACATACACTTCTGTGTAAACCAAGTTTTAAAGTATGAGATTATATTTAATTTTCAACCCTGTTCTAACTTCTAATGTAAAATACTTTTAAAAATTGGTATTTTTAGAGGGGACAGTCTCTAAAATATCACATGCATTATCTTATATCAAAATCAGAAAGCCAGCAAGAACTTATCCCATGGCTAAAACCATACATTTTCTAAGGACGTAAGAATAACCACTGACTATTTTAATATTCTCTTCACTAGATCTTCTTTGTACATTTTAGGTTTTTCTACCTCCATGTTTTGCTCATACCATTCCACTCACATTCTCCCACATCCCCCACTAAAATTCTGTCCATCTTTCAAGATTCAACTTAAATCCCGATTCTTCTACTTCATCTCCACTGATCGTCATTGCCTACAATTATTCCAGGGTTACTGTTTCTTTGTTTGAATATCTGTGCCAATTATCTTCCAAGTATTAGAGATACTGGTACCCTTTGGCAACAACAAGCTGGTGTTTTAAAATAAAATAGAATATTAGTGGGCACATATATTCAAGTAAATAAATAAATTATAGATGGTTTTAATATTTCACTTGTATTATCCTGGCTCTAACTCAGCTCTTAAAAAACCATGAAAAGGTTTTATTTTCTGAGCATCAGCATTCTCATTTGTAAAATAAAGGGCAGAAGTAAAAATCTGCAAGATCTTGCCCAGTTAAAAATAATGTTACTGAATTATTAATACATTCACCTATTCTTCCACTCAGTACTTACTTAGCTCTTGTTACATGTCTATCAGGTTAATAAGCTCTATAGATACAATATGTTTTGACACCACCCTGGAGGCATTGTTTTACAGGAAGGACTTGGCTGAAATAGGGGTGTATGAAATCATGTACTACTGGATACATCCACATAAACTTGAAGCATTTTAAAAGTTAGAGGTGTGTGATGATAATGTGGTATCTAACTTTGACTGTGAATTTCAGCAAAGATAGTCAGAGCATACAGTACTTGAGCTAAGACTGTACAGATGAAAAGCAGGTGTTCCCTTCAGACAAAGTGGAGAAGAACCTTCCAGGGAGATGGACGAATAAGGATAGAGGTACAGAGCTGAGGTAGAGTGGGACATGAGGCAAAATTATGAGAAGTTTGGAGTTTATTAGGTCAATCACAGTTGAAAATGGACAATATTATATATTGCAACCTAAAATAACCTTAACAATTTATTTTCAACTTTTACTTATGGTATTTGTCATCGATGGCTGGATGGCATCACTGACTCGATGGACATGAGTCTGAGTGAACTCCGGGAGTTGGTGATGGACAGGGAGGCCTGGCATGCTGCGATTCATGGGGTCGCAAAGAGTTGGACACGACTGAGCGACTGAACTGAACTGAACTGATTGTGTACATGTCTTAACTCTATAATTACTTTGAAAGCCCATGGCATGAGAGGTCCAAATCTCATATAAGAATGTCACTTAATTGGACAGAACAGCTTCTCAATACATATGTAATTAATACAACATGATAATTCATTTAGACTTTAAAAAATGACTTATCTGAATGACATCATAGAGACTAAACAGTAAGGAAAATAAATCTTGTTTAAAAATACAGCATCCTCATTTACTTAACTACCATATATTTCGATGATTTTTGCCTAGTAAATAAGTAATAGAAAAAGCAGTTATTGGTGTCAGCACAGCATTACACTGCCATCTATCCCAGGAAATCTGCTTTTTTAATCCTTCAGCTTCTAAACTGTACAATTCTGACTGCCAAAGAGAATATACTTATACTATGTATGGGGCACCTGGGAATTGATAAATAATGAAAAATAGTCATTTACATAAAAGACCCAATGATAGGCTTCCAGTGGCATATCGTATCTCTAAAAGCGAGCAAAGTGTTTTATTCAAAGGGTACTTGAGTATTCACAAAATGAGGGCACATTATTTTCTAAGCCTTCTACACTTTTATAAAATGTTGTATAATTATATAATGATAGGCTGACACTTTCATGAAAAATAGGTGCAAATCACTGTGAGTGTCCAAGCAGAGCTACACTCTTCAGCAGTAAATATGGAGCAATTCAGTGAGGGGAGGTTAGGAAAATTCAAAGGCACACATTAGCTATGTTTTGCAGGAAAAGAGTAAGATAATCACTTTTAAACCCAGGCTTAAAATTCAGTTCTATTTAAATAACCCCGTGGTTCAATATCATTGAATTAACTATAATTTTGTGACACAGCAGCTTACGAGCAGGTTGATTCCAGAGTCATCCTTCTATCTTACGAAGACACACAAAGACATTTTAAACAATGTGTGCTTAATGCCCACCACATGAAAATTTGTGTCTGGGACAGCTTAAGACCCAAAGATAACTAAGACATAATCACCTGGTAGGGCAGAAAGATACATATTAGCTATAAATGCCTTCTTAGTCTCATGTCTGTTTCTGGGGACGACTATCTTGACATGAAAAGATATAATAGGTATAGTAGGGAAGTAAGAGTTATAAAATATCAAATATACGAATCTGACAATCCCCTAACTTATTCTACACTAGCCTGATTTTGCTTTCACAAACCAGTACCATACAAGCGCATATAGGCTATTGGACAGTTTAGCACTGCAATTAGGTAAACAGCTTCTTAAGTTTAGTGACTAGTCTGCCGATGTTGGCATATTCTACTGTGCTGCTTCAGCATTTACAATTACTAGAAGAGTATAAAGCAAAGTGCCCAATGAATGCAAGAATACAAATCAGCACATGAATCTAATTTTTCATGATATTATTTCTAATTCATTCAAATGAATTTTGATGAACTCCAAATTAAAGGAGTCTAAAGCAATGACATTAATGTATAAAGGGAGATAACATCTTTTAACAACAGATATTCTTTTGTCAAAACATAAAATTATTTAAGGTTTCTATAATTTATTTATCATAGTAAAATTTTTACTTTACTGAAAATAGAAACAGTGCATTATTTTTAAACCTTATTGATCCATTTTTATTTTTCTATTTTTTCTTGACTTTTTCATCTTTTATATTTACTTCAATTAACTTTACTTTAAAGAGTTTTTAAGAGTGTTTTGATGCTCACTAGTTTGATGCTTTTGATTATGAAAACCCAAGGCCCACTAAAACCTACATGCATAGAACATTTTCCTAAAATTATTAAACAAAATCTTGTGTTTTTCCTACTTATTATATGAGTTAATCTTGACACAGTATTAATCCTTTATCATGATGGAATATTCTTACACATTCATACTGAATTTGCATCATCTTCTACCTAATGCTGAATATGGGAACAGAAATAAAAGATGATATACAGGGTTTGATCCCTGGGTTGGGAAGATCCTCTAGAAAAGAGAACGGCTACCCATTTCCAGCATTCTTGCCTGGAGATTTTCATGGACAGAGGAGCCTGGTGGGTTACAGTCCACGGGGTCGCAAAGAGTCAGACACAACTGAGCAACTAACACTAGTACTAGGATACATGATCAGATCATGAGATAAAACTTGAAACTTTTCTAGATGTTTGCCATGATGTATTGATAGATAACAATGGGATAGATAATTATATAAAACACAAACCTATCAAAATAACAAACATTTTAAAAACAGATAATACTAAATATTTACATAAAATAAATATGCTGTGATATTTCTCAGTTCAGTTCAGTCGCTCAGTCGTGTCCAACTCTTTGTGACCCCAAAAATTACAGCACGCCAGGCCTCCCTGTCCATCACCAATTCCCAGAGTTCACTCAAACTCATGTCCATCGAGTCGGTGATGCCACCCAGCCACCTCATCCTCTGTCGTCCCCTTATCCTCCTGCCCCCAATCTCTCCCAGCATCAGAGTCTTTTCCACTGAGTCAACTCTTCGCATGAGGTGGCCAAATTATTGGAGTTTCATCTTTAGCATCAGTCTTTCCAAAGAACACCCAGGACTGATCTCCTTTAGAATGAGGTGCCTAATCGAGAAATGGGCTGGACAAAGGACAGATATGGTATGGACCTAACAGAAGCAAAAGATATTAAGGAGAGGTGGCAAGAATACACAGAGGAACTGTACAAAAAAGATCTTCACGACCCAGATAATCACAATGGTGTGATCACTCACCTAGAGCCAGACATTCTGGAATGTGAAGTCAAGAGGGGCTTAGAAAGCATCACTATGAACAAAGCTAGCGGAGGTGATGGAACTCCAGTTGAGCTATTTCAAATCGTGAAAGATGATGCTGTGAAAGTGCTGCACTCAATATGCCAGCAAATTTGGAAGACTCAGCAGTGGCCACAGGACTGGAAAAGGTCAGTTTTCATTCCAATCCCTAAGAAAGGCAATGCCAAAGAATGCTAGAACTACCACACAATTGCACTCATATCACACGCTAGTAAAGTAATGCTCAAAATTCTTCAAGCCAGGCTACAGCAATACGTGAACCATGAACTTCCAGATGTTCAAGCCAGTTTTAGAAAAGGCAGAAGAACCAGAGATTAAATTGCCAACATCTTCTGGATCATTGAAAAAGCAAGAGAGTTCCAAAAAAAACATGTATTTCTGCTTTATTGACTATGCCAAAGCCTTTGACTGTGTGGATCACAATAAATTGTGGAAAATTCTTGAGATGGGAATACCAGACCATCTGACCTGTGTCTTGAGAAACCTGTATGCAGGTTAGGAAGCAACAGTTAGAACTGGACATGGAACAATAGACTGGTTCCAAATAGGTAAAGGAGTACGTCAAGGCTGTATATTATCACCCTGCTTATTTAACTTATATGCAGAGTACATCATGAGAAACGCTGGGCTGGAAGAAGCACAAGTTGGAATCAAGATTGCTAGGAGAAATATCAATAACTTCAGATATGCAGATGATACTACCCTTATGGCAGAAAGTGAAGAGGAACTAAAAAGCCTCTTGATGGAAGTGAAAGAGGAGAGTGAAAAAGTTGGCTTAAAGCTCAACGTTCAGAAAATGAAGATCATGGCATCTGGTCCCATCACTTCATGGGAAATAGATGGGGAAACAGTGGAAACAGTGTCAGACTTTATTTTTTGGGCTCCAAAATCACTGCAGATGGTGACTGCAGCCATGAAATTAAAAGACGCCTACTCCTTGGAAAGAAAGTTATGACCAACCTGGATAGCATATTCAAAAGCAGAGACATTACTTTGCCAGCAAAGGTCCGTCTAGTCAAGGCTATGGTTTTTCCAGTAGTCATGTATGGATGTGAGAGTTGGACTGTGAATAAGGCTGAGCGCCGAAGAATTGATGCTTTTGAACTGTGGTGTTGGAGAAGACTCTTGAAAGTCCCTTGTACTGCATGGAGGTCCAACCAGTCCATCCTAAAGATCAGTCCTGGGTGTCTTTGGAAGGACTGATTCTGAAGCTGAAACTTCAATACTTTGTCCACCTCATGCGAAGAGTTGACTCATTGGAAAAGACCCTAATGCTGGGAGGCATTGGGGGCAGGAGGAGAAGGGGACGACAGAGGATGAGATGGCTAGATGCCATCACCGACTAGATGGACATGGTTTTGGGTAGACTGCAGGAGTTGGTGATGGACAGGGAGGCCTGGCATGCTGCGATTCATGGGGTCGCAAAGAGTCAGACACGACTGAGCAACTGAACGGAACTGACATCCTGAAAATAACCCTGTTTAACAGATTACAAAACCAAGGCTCAGAGGGGCAAAAGAGAATGCCAATGGAGCAAATTATGATGGAGGCCACCTCTCATACTGCATCCATATGATTGAAAAGCCTATGAATTTTTTTTTTTTTACTTTCTATGTTATATTATTTCATCTTTAGACTGTTTTAAAAGACATATAGAGACTGAGATAGGAAGAAGATTGAGTTGAAACCTCTAACAAGAATTTGACATTTAGCTTGTAGGACTGGGGGCTTATGTAATCACACATTAGTCTCTCAACTGTTGTCTGAGTCTTTGCGAACCCGTAAACTGTAACCTGCCAGGCTCCTCTGTCCATGAATTCTCCAGGCAAAAATACTGGAGTGTGTAGCCATTGCATTCTCCAGGGTATCTACCTGACCCAGGGATTAAACCCGTATCTCCTGCATTGCAGGCAGATTCTTTATCCTCTGAGCTAACAGGAGGAGACTAAGGTAATAATGTAGCCTCAGAGTACAATAACATAGCATGCAATAAGGGACACATTCTAGAATGTCTCATTTTCTAAACTTCTCTCTCCAAACAATCTCTGCTCTTCATTTTAGAAAGGCATCTCCAGATTAATGAATTATGGTGGGCTGAAAGGAATCTCAAGCACAACAGGAATTAACAAACAGGACATATTTTCTATATGAATATCTGACCTATTTAATTTCCTTTGGAAAACTGAATCAGAGTGACAGACAACACATTTGGTAAAGCTTCAAACCCGCCTGTTTGGCTGAAATCATTACAGGAGCAGGTGGCTTTTATTCTGTTGGACGTTTCCCAGTTGTACAGCTGCTAAATGGGAAGTAAAGAGAGCAGCCACTCCCAGAAGGATGTGTGCCCAGGAAATCTGGCCCCTGGTAGAGCAAGTCTCATGAAATGTGAAGGCTTCTTTCTGAATAGCCAGAGACAGACTGAAATATTCTTTTTATTTCATCTTGAGAGACACACCATGCATACCACTACGTAACACATATTCAGGCTCATTTAAATGTATTTTCTTAAAATGACTTTTCAAACATTTTGATTTCATTACCAAAAAGTAACCTGTAAAATAGTCACCTTAAATATTTACCTAACACAACTCCTTTGAATGGGAAATGTATGGAATCGCTGCAAGCTGGGATCATGCTTTCATTCTGTGGCCTTCTCTTCCATCTCACTAACACCAGACTTTTACATAAGATTACATTAAAAATTAAGTAAGAAAAACTAAATAAATAAAAATGAAAATTAAGGAAACAGGTTTTTTAAAAGAAATTGGGGGGGTGGATATTTTGAATAGTTAACAGATCAAAGGTTCTTAGGTGTTTAGTATTTTAAAAATTATCCTGGATAGTTGCTTAAAATGCAGTTTGCCTCATTCTGTTCCCTGAGACATATTATAAAGGTGTGTAGTCGGGCACAGTAACGTTAATTTGTAATCATTTCTCCAACTTCCATTTTCAGGGAGACCATATAGAGATCATGCGTGAGAAATGTCAGCCTGAAAAGGAAACTCAAAAGCTCTAGTCCTAGCATAGAAATACATTTTGGGCTGATTCATGTTGATGTATGGCAGAAACTAGTACAGTATTATCAGCAAATACAATAAAAAATTAAAAAAATAATACAGTCACTTTAAAGGAAGTCTTGGTTTTATTTTCTTTTTAATAAATATAAATTTATTTATAATGACATTTCATATTAAATCTATTAAACAGACAAAGTTTTCAACCAAACAGCAGGTTCCAAGCTATTTGTATTGTAGCTCTTATTTTTATTGTCATAGTAAATGACCACCTAATATTTGTTATATTGTGATATGGGTTTTGTTGTAGAAGGCAGAAGCAGAAAGTGCTAGAAATGAAGTTACTTAAAGTTACTTATAGTTACTTAAAGGAAGTTCCATTTCCTCTGTCACATGTTTCTTTTAAAAAATTTTTCATTGTAATATATGTTTCTTATTCAATTTATTTTATTATTACTCTGCTTATGACATGTAAGTATTTACAGATACCGTCATTAATTAACTTCTTTATGCTTCCATTTTCTTATTTCTACCAAGAACATGCTAGTCTTACCATTAGGGTTAAGATTAAATGAGATAATAAATGTAAAACATTTATTTACTTGTCTGTGTTTAATACATGATAGCTATTGCTAATAACATTTACAATTAGTATGTTAGAAGGTCAGTGTAGCTCTGTAAGCTGACAAAGTATGATTTAAGATTTTCCATGATAGGGTGTTACTGAAACGACACATTCATGCGTGTGTTCACTCAGGACCTTTACAATGTCTGCCTTTATTTCCCTTTCAGAAATTAACAAAAGCAACAAATATGAGAAATTTGTGATTTTTCAGGGGTAAGCACGGGACAGCTTCTCCATTACAGACTCCAGAAGAAACCAAGGCTTGATTTTGGACTTCTGACCTCTATAAAAGAAAGGGATTAAATTTCTGTTTTAAACCACCCAGTGTAAGCTAATTTATTATGGCAGTTTTAGAACCATAACATTATTCCCATGATCTCCAACCCTATGTTTTCTACCTATAATCAGTTCTTCTTTCTCCCTTCATGGTGATTTGCCACCTGTAGTGAAGCTTTCTTGATTCCTTATCTATTTTTTCTTGGTGCTCTCAAAGCTTACACTTTTTTTCAAATTCTACAACAGAAAGTACTATAATGTATCCTGTTCTGTTATTTAAAAGTCTCTATCATATTACTAACTCTAGGAAAAGGTGAGTTGGGTCTTTTTAAGTCTCATAACTCCTAGTAAAACAATAATTTCCATAAAAGTATCTATCAGAATGTATGAATCACAATACTTTTCTTCATGTCATTTAAAGAGATTTGTGGTCAAATAGTATTCCAAATTGTGACTCTCACAGAAAAACAAGAAAATGAGAAATATACATGAAAATAATAGAATAAATTGTAAGTTGCAAAATTTAGAATGAGTAAGTCAATTCCAAGTATCTTTGGTAAGCTGATTAACAAAAAATACCATGTAGCACTACTGGTAAAGAACCTGCCTGCCAATGCAGGAGATGTAAGAGATGCAGGTTTAATCCCTGAGTTGGGAAGATCCTCTAGAGAAAGAAATGGCAACCCACTCCTATATTCTTGCCTGCTGAGTCCCATGGCAAGAGGAGCCTGGCAGGGTACATTCCATAGGGTCGCAGAGTTGGACCTGACTGAAGCGACTTAGCATATACACACCTTATGATTTTAAAAGTTACTATTATTATCTGCAATAAAAATGTGCACTTGTTTTGGGATATGGATGTAGCTAATAAACTGAACATTATAGTATTACATAAGAATATAATCCAAAAAGTAAGGAGAGAATTAAAAAGCACCAACAAAACTCCTATTCAAGTGTGTGTGTATATGTGTGTGTGTGTGTGTGTGTGTGCACTCAGTTGCTCAGTAGTGTCTGACTCTTGTTGACTCCCTAGACTGAAGCCCACTAGGGTCCTCTGTCCATGGACTTTTCCAGGCAAGAATACTGCAGTTGGTTGCCATTTCCTACTCCACAGGATTTTCCCAACCCAGCTATCAAACCTGTATCTCTTGTGTCTCTTGCATTGGCAGGTGGATTCTTTACCGTTGTGCCACCTGGGAAGCTCCCGGTTCAAATACTATATCCATTCCATGCTAGATCAAGCTGGCATTTCTGCAGAGACACTAGAAGGGCCAAGAAGGCTGCTGTGAGTTTTTCACATATCTCTCCACAAGTAAGAAAATCATATAATAATGATAGTTTTAGTCGGTTACTAACATTTTTCAAGGTAAGATTAAAAAAAAGAAATTCAGCTAGCAACAGTGTTTGTTAGTTCAATTTGTATATTTATTCATTCTTTCATCTTTTCTATTGCCCCCAAAACACATTAGGCAGAAAAGAAAGTCATCTACTTAATAAAAAATATTAGAACTAAAAAAATGTTTCAAACATGTTAAATGAGAAAATTATAAATATATTAATAATAAAGGCAATTAATGTATTTCCATGATTATTCATTGAAATTTACCAAGGTTCAGGAAAGAAAACATTGCATTGAATACCTATTATCTCACAATAAAAAATAATGCTAGTAAATTCATGTGATAATCTATCTGTTTTTGGTACTATTTTCTGAGTATGAGAATGCTATGATAGTCTCATTCAAAAATAGAAGAAAATATCATGGCATTTATGGCATTTTTAGTTTGTTAAATAACAAATTTACTAATTTTTGATGTTTTACAGCATATCAAATCCATAAACTAGAAAGGCTCAAATCAATGAGGTCTTTGAGGATTGGTCAAATAAGCATTCTGTTCTGTCATTAAATGGTCCTGGTGTATAATTAATGACTTGGACAATGCAATAGGGAGCTTGATGCATTTATTATGTATGTTTTATTGAAGTTCTTAGAAATCTTAAAACTATACCCCAAAGCATTTTCCACTGGGCACATAACCTAGAAAGTAAAGGGCATCTGTAAGCAGAGTATTCCCTCTTTATGGTGTATTATTTTATCATTTCTTTTCTAACCATCTTGCTAGTGTTTTTCTTTTTTTTTTCTTTTTTAATCATGGATTGATTCAATTTGAATATACAGTAATGAAAAAAAAGTAAAATAATTCTGGCAAATCTTTTAACTTTCAAAAAATATTCCAATCAAGAAAATGCAGTTACCCTGCATTAGAAATATTGAGAAACTTTGATTTTGCCCAGTATGTAATGAATTTGTCCTTTAGCACTGAATGTCCTTCACATCATTTTAATTGCACCTAATTATTGCTATTTTTTCTTCTTCTGCAGAGTTCAAATGATAAATCCAATGTCCACTTAAAGAAAGGAGAGATGTCGGAGAAACAAATCCCAGACTTTCCAGATGTTTGGAATTATCTAACACTCAACATGCACATAATGAAGTCATTGTTTGCTCACCTCTTGACCAAAACTGCCCATCCTCAGTACTCTATATCTTGACAGATGACATCAAAGTGTAACTTTTACCCCAAAAAGAACCTTGCAATCATTGTTATATGTTCTCTTACTTTCCAAGTATGTCTCAAAGTCCTGCTTGTCTTCCTCTTAAAAAAAAAAAAAACATCAGGATCTACCTCCTTGTCTCAATCACTCTTGCCATCTCTCTTTGTCATTTCCTTGTTATATTCTGCCTGTGCTCTTTCAGAGGACACAGTCTCCAGTGTTGGCCAGTCTCTGCTCCACTTAGCTACCAGATTTGTCTTTCTACGATACAGACATGATTATGTCACCACTGATGGTTAGAGAATAATATTCACACACACACTCCTTAGAATACAATTCATTCAGTATGACTCTAATCTACTTGCCCAGTCTTAACTCCAGTCTTAACGCCTCTCCCTTTGTTATAGGAATTTTCAAAGCCATCACTTTGCTTTGCCACCCCTCTCAGACAAATTTGAGCATTTGCTCTTCTGTTCTATACAGCTCTTTATTTCTCTAGTTCGGCGCTTAAAAACATCTGATACTAATTACAGTAATGGCAAACATATGCCCTGAATACCCCTGGATGGCCCTCATATTAAATATTCTCCTCTATTTTCAGCCCATGGGTGTGGTCATCAGTCCTGATTTTTATTTAGAAAATATGGTCACCAAACTTTGGGGCTTGTCACACCAGATTGGCAGCTCCCTGAAGGCAGGGGTGGGGTCTCAGTAATCACGAACACTCGAGGCTTCATTGCTTAATTAAAACAAATTGGAAAAGGAATTCTCTATTTATACAAGTTTTCCATAAACGGAGCCATATGTAACAGATTACTTGTGATCTCGACACTGTCTGGAAATCTGTTTTCTTTCAACACAATTCATTGTTCCTCTACAAAACAATGTAAGTGAGTTATTCCCATTTTATCTTCAAACGTGAATGTGTAAAAATGATCTTGTATCATGAACTGCACCCTATGAACATCATACAGACATGATTATCTACCTCCTTTACTGATAAGTCATCTGGGCCCATTATCTCCATTCTCTCATGATGATGGATGACCTGTGAGTCTAAATTAGAACAACTTCTCCCCTTGTGTCTGGCACCCACCTCCTTTGGCCTACTCAAGGACGTTGCTTCAGTAATTTTCCTCTCTCTTTCCTGCATCATCAATTTTCCCTATTACTAGATGATTTCTGTAACACAGATACTGTCTTCTTTATCCCACCTTAAAGCCAAACAAAACACCCCCTCTCTACTGTCCCCATTTTCCTTTCCTGATATTCTCCATTTCTCTCCTCTCTGTACTGAAGAACTGTGGTATAACCTCCTTACTTACTCTAATTTCTCTTCTCCCATTCTTTCTTCACTCTCTTGCAATAAAGGCTTCAGCCCCACTATTACTCAGATTACTCTTATAATGTTGCCGGATCTAATAGTCAGTTCTTGCGGCTTGTTTCACCTTTCAGTAACCCAGCTAAACAGTCTCTCCAACTTTAAATATTTATTTCACTTGAACTATGGTATAAGACACTCATTCAGCTTTCTGCCTACTATCTAACAGTTTTTTCCTCAGTCTTCTTTGCTAGGTCTTCTTCATCATCTCAATATTTAAAAATAAAGTAACCCAAAGCCTAATCTTTGGATTTCTTCCACCTCCATAGGCTCCATGTATAGTCCTAACAAATCTCATGACTTTAATTATTACACGTATAGTAGTATCCAAATTCATATGATCCAAGCCAGACCTCTGCTTTGGACTCATTCCTCCAACTGCCTACTTGACACCTCCATTTTTAGATGTCAAACAGACACATCGAATTTAAGTTGCTCATAAAGTTTTCACTTCTCACAGTCTTTCCCTCCCATTAAATGCCAATTCCCTTCTTCCAGTTAAGCTGGTGATAGTTTATCCTTCCTTGGCTCTTGCCCTTTCCTCCTAATCTCACATCAAGTGATCTAATCCTGATGGTTTTAATTTCAAAACATACCAGACTCTAGTCACCTTATAGCACCTCCACTGGCTCCACCTGATTAGCTCTCACCTGGATCATAGATCTCCCTGTTTCAGTCCAGATTTGCTTTAGGTGTTTTCAAAGCCATCACTTTGCTTTGCCAAATGTTGCTGATTTGCAAAATTCTCAACTAAATGTCAGGAGTGATCTTTTTAAAAACAAACAAAAAAACCCCCAGATTATGTCTCTTCTTTCGTCAAAAATTTTCAATGGACCCATTTAACATAAAAACCAAAGTCCTAAAGGCACTGCATGACCTGGCCTCTGCTCACTTCTCTTGCCTCATCACATCCTGCTCACCTGCCCTTACCCTTGCTCACGCTCCATTTATATTAACCTCCTGGCATTTCCTAACTTGGACCCTCTTTCTAGAACATTTTCTACCCCACCACTCATTTCCACAAGTTAGTCTTCATTTGTTTGTTTATTTTTGTTTTTAATTTCTCTTAGGGCATCACTCAAGATTCAGCTTCTCAGGTAGACCTTCCCCGATCACTTTATCTAAAATTTCAGCCTCTTAGCTGTCCCGCCACCCAATGCCCATCCACACTTTTTTGTACAGTTTATGCTTGTTCTCTTGTTCTGCAACCTGATTATCTGAATAACATGTTTTATTTGCCGTGTGTTAGTCTGTGAAAGACAGAAAGCAAGCTCCCTTTTAGTTTCTTTTGTTCCTTTCTGAGTTCCCAGTACCTAGAAAATTGTTGGGCTCAAAAGCTGTGCTCCATAATTTTTTTTTAAGTGAATGAATAAAGTTCCAAGAATCCATGGCACTGACTCATCCCCCCAAACCAAGAGGCATTAGTTATGGTGGGATAGGAACATACTTCCCCAGCGTCCCAGGGCAGAGGATAATGTGAAGTATAAAGCAAGAAGTGTAGGGCCGGGCCAGGATTGAATCCCTAGGAAATGGGTTAGGAAAACATTTCTGGGATGAAATCCCAGACAGGATGAGACTTTAAAGCTCTTTTCAAAGACTTTCAGATCTTTTACTCAGAGAACCCCTGATTTGGCTGCTCAAAGATTGCTAAGGGCTTGGGTGTTTCAGGAAGAAACACTTTTGGTTTGAAATTCCATTCTCATCAGATACTGGGAGGAGAAAAACTGGGATATTAAGTCATGAAATTGCCGTGCTCAAACTAGGGTTCTTTTCTACAGTCTGGTTCAGGAGATCTTGGGAAAAGTGGGGTCTCTGGAGTCTTCGCTTTTAGCAAACATCCTTGCATAAATCAAATGTGTCTTTGTAGTATGTGTCAGAACCACAATATAAACTATGCTGTTTTAAAGCTCAGCAGTTCTGTTCCTTCTGTATTTGAACTTGCCCACTCTTAGTTTTCCAATGAGGAGTTCCAAGGTTGATGCCTACCTGTGCCATAAATTTACGCATACACTGACTGCTATTTTACATACAGAGAGACATTTATATGAAATATACATTTATACGAATAAATGCCAGATCTAAAATTACTTTAATTCATATTGCTAAACTGTCCTCAGTAAAGGCTTTTATTAATTTGTACCCACACCACTGTACTAGCAGGGCATGAGAGGTCCTCTGGGATAATTTCAGATAAGCATGCAAGCAGTCTATGGTCACTGATTTCCTGTGGAGACAGGACTGAATGGGCAGCAGGAGTTAGGAGAACCCTAAAAGTGGTGCTTAACTATTTTTATTTCTGCTCTGAGTTATGACAAACTACACATTACTGAACACTTTAGTATACTGTATGTAATACAGTCATCTCTGAGTCAACCCCTACCAGAACCAATGCAGACCAAGAAAATGAGCTACAGGTTTTCCTAATACAGTTTTAATGAAATATTAAGACTAATAGTTAGAATAAATATTTTAGAAATGGAAGCCTTATATTAAAGGTGGGCACAGTAATGAGATCAAAGCAGTCAATCCTAAAGGAAATCAATAATGAATATTCATTGGAACTACTGATGCTGAAGTTGAAGCTGCAATACTTTGGGCACCTGATGAAAAAAGGTAACTCACTGGAAAAGATTCTGATGCTGGATATTTTGAGATTGAAGGCAAAAGGAGAAGAGGGTGACAGAGGATGAGATGGTTGGATGGTATCACTGACTCAATGAACATGAGTTTGAGCAAACACCTGGACATAGCAAAGGACAGAGAAGCCTGGCGTGCTGTCAGTTCATGGGGTTGCAAAGAATCGGACATGACAGTGACTGAACAACAACAATTTAAATATTAGTTTTACTAAAAACTTGAATATATAGAAACAGATCTCACAGACATGTATTAATTCATTTGTCTGTCATGTTTGAAGAACTTTGAAGACGGCTGCATTCAGTGTTAATTCAAAACCTATTTTGCTACACCAGTAGGTACTCATACCTTACATCATCAAGTACTACCTTTTTACCAAAACATGCAAATTAGTTATTACAAGCGATTTACTGATCACTTAGAAGGTTAGTTAAGGAAGTGAAGGTTAGTACATATAAGCTTAACTATAGGGAGTAGTTTCTGGTTAATATGTATTTTTATTCTGCTATTGTAAATATGAACATCTCTAGATTTCAACTTAAAATTCATATTGAAAACCTGTATGATCTGAATTAGTGTACGCGTGTATATGGGTAGGCTGGGAGGGGGTACATATTATTTACTATGGTCCTTTCCTTGGCCTGATAATTGGAAATACTGGCTAGAGACAAACTGTAGTTGGGTTCTACTCTATAACTTCGTCAGAATCAACTGAGTTACCAGAACATTTTTCTAAGCTATTTGAAACTATTAATGACAAAGAGTCATTTGCTTAACCATGGTACAGTCTTTCTCCAGTGAAAATTACTGGTCATGAATCTGGTGAACATTTACAGGAATCTGCAAATGAAACAGCTAAATCCTTGATGACAGGGAGCCTCATAAAGGCGGCTCGTTTATTCTCTCAGGGCATTCATCCCTGCCACGGGGATCGATAGAAAATCTCATCTGATATATCCTTAAATGCCACAGTGCAAATGCTCTCTGCAATTTTGCAGAGAAAAGATCCCACTTCCACTTTAAGGGAATGACATCAAATTCACTAAACACACACACACACACACACACACACTCTTCTCCTGTGTTTCTATTAGCCTTAAAGCTAGAAAGCTAATGAAAATAATGTTTTTTCTTTCATGAAAAACAGTAAGACCTTGGAAGTTACATAACAGACTACTAAAGAAGAGTTTATGATTTGGCCACATAAATATTAAGTGCTTCAGAGGGTCAGACAGAAGATATGAATTAGCAACTTGTTGCAGTATAGCTGCTCTATACTCTTTAATGGTTTATTCCACAGAAGTGATTTTAATCTCAGTAAAAGACTTAAACTTTTATATATACTCAAGATGCAAGCACAAACAATTCTTATAAAGCACGTCTAAAAGATAGAAAAGGATAAATCAATGTAGTCTAAATAGAAGTTAAAACTCTGACGACAATTGGGAAAACAAACAAAAATAAATTTATGATAATAGAAATTTTTTAGCCCAGAACCTGATAGGGTATTCTAAACTATAACAGAAGAGATTTGAGTCCTTGTATAAGTACCCTCCTCTATAAATGCCATGACTGCTTACCAGCAATTTGCTGTTTAATTAATATACCAGGTCTGTCAATTCTAAAATCTTAACAACCTAATAAAATGCTTTTTGGCAAGAATACAGATTCTATTATGGTTGGTAAATGAGAAGACTAGGGTTTCTATAAAAGGGCATGTGCTTTCCTTTCAACTTAGAGAAACTTAACAAGGATATTAAATCTTTTAATTATTTCCTTCACTGAAAAAGCAAAAATAGATTCACCACATACACAGCTTATTATGGAACGAACATAGCCAACACACACACACAACTTCTTATGGAATAAACATGCTCAACACATAGAGGTATACTTGTCCTAAGGAGAAGTCAGTTACTGTCTAACAGATCTATTTATTGCATAATAAGGGCTGGAATGGTTCTCAAGGATAAAACACCTGAATGCAGTTCAGGGCAGGTCTGGGGTTTTTTCTCATCCCCTTCTCTCCACAATTCAATTCCAATGACACATTCCTAAATTCATAATTCATTGACATATCTGTTAAAGGAAAATAATTTAGGGAAAAGGGCATAACTTTCCAGCATAATCAAAACTAAAGAGTTATACCACTACAAATTTCAGTTATTTTGCTAGCAACATGTAATGTGGCCAAATGTAACTCTATAATCTTGTCAGTGACTAGGTACATATTAATAAAATAGTCTTTTTTTAAAAAAAAAATCAAACCTGTAGAAGAACATGATCATTTTTGCAATTTTTCTGTGCAAAGACTCTATTTTTAAAAATAATAAGAACAGTCTTAAAGATTAGGAATCATGTCAAAAAGAAGCATGAGCATTCCTTTTACAAAAATCTGCTTTTCTTAAATGGTGAACATGGTTTGGTTCAGGCAATGGCCTAGGAGGCAATAGGCCAGCAGGAGGCCAGTAGGATTAGCTCTAATTACCTCATGTTTCACCTTAATTAACTCCTGATACAAAAAGTAAACGCTGCAGGAAGGATAAAGGGACCCTAGGCCAGTAAGCAAGATATCTAAACTCTCATTGTTTGCACATGATAATCTTTCTTTTGAATTTGCCTTAATTCCTCCAAAAGATCAATTGATGGACACAGGTTACACTGTGATTAGCTGTGCTACAGAGATCGAATGCTATTTTTTATATTTGTTCTTGGCATGGAAACCACATTTTCAACAGTGATAGATACATCAGTGAATTATCATAGTACTTTTGTTGTATTTGTTTATCAGGCCATAATAAACAGCTAAAGAAGCTCTTGTAGAAGGCCCAAGGACAAACTATTCTGTGCTTGATGTAGTAATTATTTTAGAAAACATTTGACCAACCCATTAATCACTTTTTCTTTAATACACCCAAAGTCCAATTTTCCAAATATCCCTCTACCATATCTTCCTTGAGAGCAGGAGGCAACGTGGACCCTGCCTGTTCTCTCATCACTTATGAGTAGTAAATAGTACAAATAAGAACTTCTAGGGGCTTCCTGGGTGATGCAGCCATAAGAATCCACCTGCCAATGAAGGAGAGGCAGAGATGCAGGTTCGATCCCTGTACTGGGAAGATGCCTAGAGAAGGAAATCACAACTCACTCCAGTGTTCTTGCCTGGGAGATCACATGGATGGAAGAGCCTGGCAGGCTACAGTCCATGGGATTGTGAAGAGTTGAATATGAGTGAGCTTGTGCAGACACATACACACACACACACACACACACACACACACGAATATCTACAAATACAATTCAAATCAATAAAGGCTTTTCTTCTATCCTTCCTCATAAAAATCCTCATTACTGAGTACTTATCACTTTGCAACTAAACTTTAAATAAAGTTCAAGTATTTGTTAAGTTTAAAATGTAAACTTAGAGAAATCCAAGCACTGTGCATTTTCATCAGGGATCCTAGGAGGCTGAAAAGCAGCAGACATAATCCAAAGAACAAAAATATTTACAAATAGTGACTTGATTTTAGAAATGAAAAAGTATGGAGGGGGGACAAGAAGTGACATTTGAAGACTAGAACTTAAAAACATGTGTAAAAACAAATGAACCACTCACAGTCATAGTTTTTTAACTTATATATAAATATAATTCTAAAATCCTAGAAAATAAGATAAGACCTAGCATCAGATTATTACTACTATTCATAACTGTAATCCAGTGAGCAATATCAAACATGTAAAAATGATATAAGGTCATGGTGATAAAAAATTTAAAGCAATTGCCTCAAACCTATCCTGTAGGAACCAAGAAAAATAATTGCTTTATTAATTTCTGACTCAATCATTTTAACCTTAATTTTTGTTTGAAAGATAAAAATTGCTACATACAATAGCAAGTACGGTAGTTGTTGTTTAGTCTCTAAGTCACATCCAACTCTTTGCGACCCCATGGACAGCAGCCTGCCAGACTCTTCGGTCCATGGAATTCTCCAGGGCACAATACCAGAGTGGGTTGCCATTTCTTTCTCCAGGGGATCTTCCCAACACAGGGCTCTAACCCATGTCTCCTGCATTGGTAGGCGGGTTCTTTACCACGGAGCCACCTGGGAAATCTCAACAAGTATGGAGGCCTCTAATTTTTACCATCCAGCAAACATTTTCACGAAAAGCCAGACAGTAAATATTTCCAGGGTTGGGTGGGGCTGGATTTCACCCAAGGGGACTTGTTGCTGACCTCTGCACCATTAAATTGTATTTCTTGCATTGCAAGGACATTTGTGTTCTTTTCCTCCTTTCCCCTTAAACTTCTAAAACTGTCCAATCCTTTACTAGATTTGGAAAAATTGGTATTTGGCAGAAGCTTATACTTTTTATAACTAATATTTATCCTAAGCTGTAAGTCTGACTTCCACAGATTTCCCATCATTGCCTATTTTTTTCCTACAATGTTAACTTATATTTAGAACAGAACACTGCCACACACTCACTTTGAAAGCGTAACACTTATTTAAGACTTAATTATAAGGATAATATGAAGCCATGAAGATATTAAGGTAATCTGATTTTTTTTTTTGGTTAGTTAAATCCAACTGTGATATTGAAATAAACTTAAAAATCTTTTACAAAAAGCTTTAAGATATTACTTTATTTCTGTGAAAAAGTACCCTTTCTACCTTCTCTAGTGGTTAAAATGGAAAGTTTTAAATCAAAATCAGTAAATATCACTGTAACATTTATGTACTATCATATACACTTATTCATTTATTTTTTCTTTGAAATATAAATTTTTATTTATCATTTACTGGGAACTCTCAGCCCTGACCTAGCAGTGTATGATATAAGAAGTATCTGATGAATCAAAAATAATTGGGAATGCAAAGATGTATCTTAAAAGAGGTTCCTCCTTTCAAGAAACTTCTAGTCTGGTAAGACAGATGAGTAAACAAAAACAGTTTTGTGAATCTTGCTCTCAGAGAAGTATGTGCAAGTATTTAGATAAGAATTGAACAAGCACAAGACCTGGGAGAAACAGCAGCACTTGGGGAAGGTCTGAGAAAATTTTAGGGTAGAAACAATACCAGGACTAAAGCTTTACTCTTCACACATGGAAATCTGTCCTTGAAAATCAGTTCCAAAACTTGATGTCACTTTTGTCATGCTATTATTTGAATAAAATTAACTCCCATTGAATGAAATAACTCTCATCTTATTCTTTCGTATTTTTAAAAATTCTCATAACACACGTCAAGTAATTACAGCAAGAAGAGAGAAGGAGTATTCCACTTTCATTTTGCCAAATTTCCCATAATTGATTCCAGGTAAGTTCCCCTTCCTGAGTTAAATTCTAAGAACACCCATATGTCCTTATAAAATGTTGCATTAATCATTTGTAGTTTCTCTTCCTTCATATTTCATTTGAACATATGCAAAGAATGACATGCTTGAACTGCAGAATACATTTTTTCATATTAGAAGCAAGCACTGGAATTCCATGTTTATGCTGTGCCATATTGCTGACCTTTATGATCCCTTGTTATTTATGTGTTTATTTCTGGACTGATTAGTAAGTTTAATTATGACATTTGTAGGCTCTTAAAATGTCAAAGCTTGTTGTCCAACAATTGAGAAGAAATACTGTAAGTGACACACAGAATAAGAAATATAATCATGAAGTTATCTGTTTTATATAAACACAACTAAAAGTCAGTTTTGCTTCCTTACATCTTATACACACACACACACTTAATGTTTATACAGAGGGACTATGTACATAAACTTACACATGAGATATTATATTTCATAAGGCTTTACTCTCTTTTAATGATTTCCCCATGCCTGATGTTTATTTTAAAACCAAAGCCCCATGAGTAATGATATTTTATACGAAATTGTCACATAAAATCCTTGTAGTCTCAATATACTGAGGAGTTATTATTCCCCAATTCCTTCAGAGTTGTCCAAGGCCTGTGGTCCTTGGATACCTTTAACCACATGCACCCCTTTGCTAGTGTGGTTTTATTACAGAGAATGCCAAGTGAAAAGCCAACCATTTGTAAGCATAAAGCCAAACTGGAACACTGATCTAGTCCAGGCAATCCAGGCCTAAGGACCAAGTGCCAGTTGTAAAACTTGGTTTTAGTCAGATTCAAACTCCACTATTCTCACGTGGGTTTGTTACTCCATTGAAATGTTTCGTCTGTCCTTGCTTACTAATTCCACAGACTATGTCTCTTTTAGAGCTTTTTTTCCAATATCTCAATGCTCTCAGAAGGATGCCAATCCACCAAGTTTCCTAGTGCAAACCCCTCTTATAGGTCTGATAAGGTGAACTCTGTTTCTCCCTGTTTAAAGAGACAGGATAGTCTTAGAAATAAATTACAGCACAAAATTTAATTCAAGAAGCATTGGGAAAAAAATCCTTAGTTCTATCCAGCATATATGAAAACAATATAAAATATGCTATCCCTATGTGAAGAGGAGACTTGGGTTTGTGAAAAAGTCCATAACACTGAATGGATAATAGGTGCTGAATTCTAGAAACATATACAGTCATTTTGTATTTAAGGATAGGAATTCCCTTCCCAGGGTTCTGCAGTAGCACATGACCGGGATAAATGATGTGAAGTATAAACTTATAATCCAGCTGCCAAGAGCTGGACTTTCAGCAAACAGTCAGGACTAGTGAAGGAGCAGTCTAACCAAAGGCACACAATTTCTGGTCATATTTAATTCCTTGTACAATGTTATGTATCCCCTGCATCTGGGACTTATGTCAGGAAATAACCAAGAACCCAAAGAACAGTCGGAAAAACTCAAACAGTTCTGTATTTTTATTATTATAAGGGATCTTCCCAGAGAAGGTAGGAAAGATCATAAAAACTGTCCATGTAAATTAAAACTCACTTCAAACAGAGTAAGACACAGAAATTAACAATAGAAATTTTATAATGAGAAAAAAGTTGAATTCTAATTAGATATTTACCACTTACTAGGTATAGAATATTGCAAATTCACCCAACTGGACTCTATCTCATTTACCTCATCTTTCAAATGGAAATAGAGGGTTACTATGAGAACTAAATACATCTGCATTTAACTCTCTCTTAAATGCAAAACAACCTATATACTAGCCAGGATAAAAGCATTCTTGAACCAAATCACAAAACAAGCACAGTTTATTAGGGAACCTCAGAAGAAAAGCTGACCATACCCTTTCTCACTTAAATCAGATATACACATTAAAACTTCTAAAAGAACTAAACAGACATTTCTTCAAAAAAGACATACAGATGGCTAACAAACACATGAAAAGATGCTCAACATCACTCATTATCAGAGAAATGCAAATCAAAACCACTATGAGGTACCATTTCACGCCAGTCAGAATGGCTGTGATCCAAAAGTCTACAAGCAATAAATGCTGGAGAGGATGCAGAGAAAAGGGAACCCTCTTACACTGTTGGTGGGAATGCAAACGAGTACAGCCACTATGGAGAACAGTGTGGAGATTCCTTAACAAACTGGAAATAGAACTGCCTTATGACCCAGCAATCTCACTGCTGGGCATACATACTGAGGAACCCAGAATTGAAAGAGACATGTGTACCCCAAAATTCATTGCACTGTTTATAATAGCCAGGATATGGAAGCAACCTAGATGTCCATCAGCAGATGAATGGATAAGAAAGCTGTGGTACATATACACAATGGAGTATTACTCAGCCATTAAAAAGAATACATTTGAATCAGTTCTAATGAGATGGATGAAACTGGAACCAATTATACAGAGTGAAGTAAGCCAGAAAGAAAAACACCAATACAGTATACTAACGCATATATATGGAATTTAGAAAGATGGTAACGATAACCTTGTATGCGAGACAGCAAAAGAGACACCTGTATAGAACAGTCTTTTGGACTCTGTGGGAGAGGGAAGGGGGGGATGATTTGGGAGAATGGCATTGAAACATGTATAATATCATATAAGAAATGAAATTCCATTAGGTTAAAAAAATCTTAAAAAAATAAATGCAATTTCTAAATCCTGACTTATTGCCAATGGATATTTTATGAATGATATAAATACAGACAATTATAGGTAATATATATATATATATATATATATATATTACAGACACACACACACACTGCCTAAAGAAAGACACACATTTTTGCCAAATGATTCATTTTGATATATGGCAAAACCGATACAATATTGTAAAGTTAAATAAAATAAAATTAAAAAAAAAAAGAAAGGGGGAAAAATCCTCTGCTAACTCTGGGCTATTTTACAAGACTTGCCTTTAATAAAGTCATTAAAAAGAGGTCTAGTAAAAATCTATGTTTCTATAAACTTGACCCAGGAAAGTTTCTTAACCAAAGGAAACAATTTTTTTTTTTTTCATATAGATAATATAGACTCTTCGCAACCCCATGGACTGCAGCCTACCAGGCTCCTCCATCCATGGGATTTTCCAGGCAAGAGTACTGGCGTGAGATGCCATCGCCTTCTCCGACGTAGATAATATTACATTGCACCAAATAGAGACTAAATATAAACTACTTGGTTTAATCTCTCTTCTCTGTTTCTCTCTCTTCAAATTCAAAAAAAGAGAACATCACTGAAAAAGTTAATAAAGGAAGAATAAACTCCTACTTGGCATCAAGACCTCCCACACTTACTTTTTAGTCTGAACACTCACTTCGCCCCACTTAACATTCCAAACAAATTCCTGTACCTTCCCTGAAAATCCTCTATTTTCATTTCCCTGAGTCAGAAGATACTGCAAATGGTTTATATGTTAAGCGCAAAAAGAAAGGTCAAGTCCTAGTTAAGTGCAAGAAGAAAGGTCATATAATTGGCTTAAAAATGAATCTTATTGCCCCGTATTGAAGTGAATACTAGTGTATATAACTTATATAAAATATGTTACATACATAACAGAATATTTGTAATGTAGTTATATTTCCTTCTGTTTAGAAAATATAAAGAGGACTATATACTTAAGTGTTAAAAACATTCTTTTGGTACAAGGATTTAAAAGTGTTTAAAATTTTTTTCTCTCTCTGCCCACCTATCTCTTGCTTCTTATTTATTCTTACAGATTAATTTTTCTAAAAATAGCATATATTACCAATATAATGTATCATTAGAATAAAGAATTTATTGTCTTACAGAAATACCTGAATGAACACTTTGGCCAATCCAATAATTAAAAGGCTTTGCAGGGAAATCCAGAATAAAGCTAGAAAAACACTTAACAGTTTCTCCTACTTTAAGACAGCTTAGCTCTAACATTTTATAAATTCCATTAGGTTAAAAAAATCTTAAAAATATAAATGCCATTTATAAATCCCGACTTATTGCCAATGGATATTTTATGAATGATATAAATACAGACAATTATAGGTAATAGCTATATATATATATATACATACATTACAGACACACACACACACACAGCCTAAAGAAAGACACACATTTTTGCCAAAACACTGTGGCTACTAAAAACAAGGAATACATGAAGAGATTTCTTATTCAGGATTTTTTAGTCAAAGTTACTGACTGTATTCTCAACTATAAAGCTTCCTCACCAACTTGAGTTGTGAGCCAGAAGGTGGGTAGAGCCTTCTTAGGTGAGAGATGGACCATTTAAAGTTGGATTATTCTAGAAGACACATTTCTACTCCTCTTTAGAAACTAGTATCTTTGATTATTGCTCTCAGATATGACTGGTTTAAATGCATCTTCATGAAGAGGAATTTCATCATGTAGATTTTTATGTAGCTTGAATTCACAGAATTTCTTGATTGGCAGGGTGCAAAAGAGGCCTTGATCAATGCCATGACCAATCTCACTGACTAAGTTTATTGATCACTTGCAAATTACTCCTTATGCATATATACATATACTCCTTTTTGGATGAAGGCATAAATAATTTTTTTTCAGAAATATAATTATTTCTACAGTAACACTGTGAATACTTTCTTTGAAAAACCAGATACTACAATGATATATACACTACTCACACAGCTACATTCTTTCTAAAATTCAAATATGTCATACCTTAAAATATTCCTTCAGTATTTGTCACCAGAAAATTTTTAACATATATGTTATCTAGGCTTTCCAGTTGGCACAGTGGTAGAGGATCCCTCTACCAATGCAGGAGACACAAGAGATGCAGGTTCCATCCCTGGGCTGGGAATAACCCCTGGAGTAGGAAATGGCAACCCACTCCAGTATTCTTGCCTGGAAAATTCCATGGACGGAGGAGCTTGGCAAACTACAGTCCAAGGAGTGGAGCACGACCGATCGACTGAGTACTTGTGCATGCATATATTAAACTTGTCACTGTTTTCTCAGTTCATCCACTTTTACTATAGATCTCAGAGATGAAATCTTCATTCTCTCCACAAATGAAAGTTAAAAGCTGTTATACTCATGGGTTCACAGTATTATCAAATAATGATAAGTGTGGTCCTTCTCTTGTTTGCCTGATGAAATATTAATAAACTGAAACTGATAAGATTAAAAGAAATGACAAGATGTACTTTTACTGACTGACTAATTGCAAGACTTAAACCATCCATCCTTAACTGGCAGTTGACAGACAAATAACGGAGACACTCAACAGTAGCAATCTAACCACAACAGAGAGTTTAATAGGATGGTTGTATCCAAAGATAGTTAGCACTCCTGGGGAGGGGGGAAGTTTAGTAGATATCAGCACCTGTAAATAGATATAAGTGTTTAAGTGCAATAGATTAAACATCAATGATTCTGCAAAATTCTGCTAAATTAGTCCACAGTGGCCATAGTAACTATAACACTAATACAATAACATATGATTTTAAAGATCAAAATGCCTTATGTAGTTACTGTTTTGTCAATACATTGACATTGGAAAGTGATGAGGATGTGCTAATAATGTGATTATTTCAAAGATGAAACAACTCAAACAGCAACAAAGAAATAACAGACTATTCAGCCTTAAAATTTTGACTCTTCTATAATTTTCTTACCAATTATGAATCCTCTCTGTTTGAATGGTATGCGAAAAAGTCACTACCTATCTTATAATTCAAGATGTAGAAATGCAAATAATAAACCAGAAAGTAGATGAGATAAAAATAAGAATTTTAACTTGATGTATGGATAGATGCAGTTGAGAATGGGAAAACATTGTTAAAAGCTTATCAGATGTAATTTTTAAACCTTATGGCTAGATTTGAAAATACACAATTTTCTTGATTATTTGGAGGTCCCAAATTATTGTTATCACAGAATGATTTTCTAGTAGTTGAAATTTCCAATGTGCTTCTATAATGAATTGGAGAAGAAAAAAAAAAAAAATGAGCCTGAACACTGGCAAAATTATAGCATTTTCAAAGTTGTGACTTGTTCATACCTTAAAGAAGTGTAAAATAACTGATGCAAAATATAATCCAACAAAAATAAATTTAAATGTTAGATTAATATATCACATAACACATATTAAATTCCTTTAAAACTCTACTTCTAATAAAATAATCTAGTGAATTGTTATTAATAAACTCTTAAAAGGGAGGAATCATATTTTATTATACTATATAATAATTAGGTCCTTTTCAGAAGTAATCCTGGTGTCAATGTATGATAAAATTCCAGAAAAACTTGTTGGATTGACAGACAATGATAACGATCACTAAGTATCAGGTTAGAATTTGGGCTTTTATTATCCACACAAATTTAAAATACAATTTCAGTAAAATGCTGATAATTAACTATAAGCAAAGCTTGAATTTAAAACTGAATTGAACCATCTTATATTCTTTTTCCTTCTAATTTTGCTTCTCTCCTAAGGCATAAATCTCCTTCTACTCTCCAAAATGTTCAATTTTTAATAAAGTAACATCTGGTTTGGGGATGAGGCTATGCTACCTGCTGTTCCCCTACCCCTCCAGGAAAGTGGAAGAGTAAGCAGTTATTCAACATCATTTTTGTTATCTTAGTAACAGCTGTGGTTTTTGAAGGGCTAAAGCAAGAGAAATTAAAAATGAGAGGACTCGAACACTGTGTGAGGAATCTATTGTGATGTGTAATAAATTACATTAAAGCTAATGTATCCTAATGGAAAATTAGACTGTGGGACTCATAAATGGGAAGAGGGAGTAAAAGGAAAGCAAATGCTGGATTATGTGGTCATCTACTGCCATATATGTAAATATATTAAAATAATAAGAGAAACTAAATTATTTTCTATGTAGTTTGATTTTGTGAGTGTAAGCATCCTGTTAGTACAAGAAAAAGGGAATTATTGGGCCTATTCATGCAAGTTGGACTTTAAATAAATTCCAAATTGAATCACAGTTATTACAGAAGAATTGGCACTGGATATTAAAGGTTGTGTAATAAGGTTAAAGGAAAAGGAAATGGCAACCCACTCCAGTATTCTTGCCTGGAGAATCCTTTGGACAGACCGTGGGTTCGCAAAGAGTCAGACATTACTCAGCAACTAAAACTAACTAACTGATAACGTTAAAAGCTTGTTGATACCTTTATATAAACATTGTTCCTGACATTCCTGTCAACAATTTGTTGAGGAAAGACTTTACCTAAGGCTATAAAAGCCATAATGAAAATGATTAGAAACATGAAAATCTAGGCATTCCTGCAACTCTTTTTGTTACTTTTTAAGACATTTTAACATTTTTTGGTGTCATTCTAACAGAAATGAGTATTCAGCTAAAAGGAAGCTGACTGACTCAAAGTAAAATGAGCTACAAAGTCACTTACTCTTTGCATTCTCAAAAACACATATTTCTGAAATGTAGCAAGAAAAAGAAATGAAGAAGTTAAACTCTCCTGAACACAAAATAGGAAAATGTGTTACTGACTGTGTTATCCTCTTAACAACCGGTACAGAAATATGTGTTCATTGAATTTTTTAATAGTAGTTCAATATTTCAACCTTCTTTTAACTGGTATTTCTTCTTCCCTTTATTATCCTTAATATATTCCACTGAGAGTTTTCTTTTACTTCAAGAATAGGGAGGCGACGGGCCAACGGCATCTCCCTCCCAGAAACCACTGCCATGAAAACCTGCACACTAATCAGAAGTGGCTCAAATGGTCTTTACATGAAAGCATCTAACAAGGTCCCCAAGGAAGCCCTTCTACGTGGCAGCAGGGAAAGGCACGCTTGCTTCTTTATGAAAGACGGATGCTAGCTTCCATTGGCCCATCTTAAAGTACAGATGCTTGCTGCTTTGAAGTTACTATAATCATGGTTGCTTTTGGAAGATTATTATGGTGTTGGAAACAAATTCCCTGAGATTTGGGATCAGAAGCAGTTAGGAGGGCTTGCCATACAGGGAAAGACTGCACACATAAAAACAGCATTTTGGGGGGTCACTGTTTGGTCAAATAAACACTTGTAACCTTCCATTTCTCAGCTTCCTGTTATAAATATTTACATGAACTCTGAGTTTGATAAAGTCTATTACAGATTTTAATAAATTAGTAGAATAAAGGTATAATTATATTCTATAAGCATATATAGTAAATAAAGAACTCCAAATTTGGTTGCAAAGAACAACCAAATTGATCAAGTCAAATACTTACTAGCTCATATATGAATAGTAAAACAATGAGAACTGAATAATAATATGGCATTTGGACCAGTAAGGGATGTAAACATGAATATTCCAGACTACCTGAAACTATCCTGGCTGAAGAGTTATCATCACCAAACATCACTGTTTGAGAAGTTTGTCACAGAATATGATTGTTAATTCATTCACAAACTCATTCATATATTTGTAAGTAACTTACTACATGGTAGGCAGTCACAGGCGATTTTTCTTCTGTACTTGAGAAAAAATATTTGAACATAAAGAATGAGGTAAGTTATTTATGCTAATCTCTGTCTTCTAGAAGTTTTAGCTCATGCTATTCATCAGCTTCTAAAGATTTTCACTGTGTTTTTCAAAAAAATAGGCAAACAAAACCACATATAAATTTCCATCCAAAAGCTATCTTGCCACCCTGCTTAACACACGTTTGCAATTATCAGCAGATTGAGAAGACAAACTGATATATTGTTCAATTTCTATAGGTAAAGAAATAAAAAATATGTTAACTGATACTACGTCAATGAAAAAAGGGAACTAGAAAATGAGATTTTGCTAAGAAAATCTGCAATAAGTCGCCATGTGTTATTTTAATATGGTTTAAAATACAGCTAGCAAAAAGCTATTCCCAACAGAAAAACAACCAAAAATGTTCTACTAATAAATGTGCTTGAATTTAAATTTAAAACAGTATTAAAGTCTTCTCAACCTATCATTTTATGAACATTCATGGTAAATTTTCTAATATCAGCACAAAATAATGAGAAAGGTCAAATATTCGTGGTATCACAAACTTGTTTTGTCCAAGATTTACTTTGTATGTATAACAGGAACAGACGAAAGTTCATAATACTTCTGCAAATTCAGAAGGTAAAATACAAAGGAGTAGTCTCCTTTAGGAATAAAAAATAGTACTAGGCTTAAATCCCACAAAATTAATGTTTAGCTCAAGGATTTGCTGTTCATCTCAGAACCCCTCAAGCCTGAGGCAGGATTAGGTCAGACTCATGTTCGAACAACTGGAGGAAATCAATGGATTTCACTTTATTAATAATTAAAAGGCTAATGCAGACTGGCAAGTGATTAAAAACATGAAGAACATGTATTTATTACCACAATTTCAAATACCTCCATAATATATAATTTTAAATGGGGCCATACAAGAAAAAAAGAAAGGTTATGTTAAATAAGAACAAGTGAAAGAAAGAAGAGACAAGGATTTCCGAATCCGTCGTAGAGAGAGCAAAGTTTTTGCCTGCAGCGGGAGAAGCAACGCTCAGAACTAGTTTGGATCCATGACAGAAAGCTGGGTTACTGTTGCAGCTTATTCTGTCATCCATAACTAAATTAATCCCTATGAGGATTTAGCAAGGGTGACAGAAACAAAGTTTGCACAGTGAAGGACATTAAAGCTCTTCTGACAGTCAAATAGGTTGAATTCAGCAATTCAAAACCAGAGTTTATTAAACATACATGTTAGACCACCCTAGCAATCCCTCATTTCTAGAATCCATGGTATCTTCATTACTATAGTTACTAATAATTTAAATATGATTTATGAAGTCAAAGAATAGATGAATACATTTCTAAACAAAATGCTAACCTTCAGGTTGCCATCAACCTTTCTTACATATCACTGCTTTGACAGTTTTTATTTCACGCTGCCATTTCTTCCATAGATAAACTCTGTTATGCATGGTCTACCTAAAATTAAGTTTTTGAAGTAGTAAGTCTCAAGGGAAAAAAAAAAAGATATGGACAATAGATCTTAGGACGCCAAAAAAAAAATGGTCCAACACACTAAAAAATATATATGCATGCATGCTAAGTTGATTCAGCTGTGTCCAACTCCTTGCTACCCTACAGACTACAGCCAGCCAGGCTCCTTTGCCCATGGAATTCTCCAGGCAAGAAGACTGCAGTGGATTGCTGTGCCCTCCTCCAGGGGACCTCCCTGACTCAGGGACTGAACTCATGTCTCATGTCTCCTGCACTGGAAGGCAGGCTCTTTACCACTAGTGCCACCTAAGAAGCCCCACAGTATATGTAATTTTCACCTTAAGAACAGAATATTTTCTGTTTTCATATTTACATGTATTATAATACAAATTCAGGGGATTCTAATGGAAACTGAGCTGTGAACCAATACTATAGGTTATTTGCTAGGAAAGGGTTTTGTCTTAAGCCTCCTTTTTCCTCAACTGCTAGTGCAAAATCCTGACACTATGAATCAATTGATCCATAGAATATGGAGAAACTAATCTATAAATGCATAAAACCCCGGGCTCCAAGAGAGGCGAAGGTTCTAAAAGGTGGAACTAAATCCTTTAGGGTGGACACAGCAGACTCAAAACTATGAGACTCAGAACTCAGAAGAGTGTCTAAAGTGAAGGCAGACTTGGAATCCAGAGGGACTGGAACACATCCAGAAAGTACTGGGGAGGAAGGGAAACATGTGTTCACGTATCTGCAAGCTGGACATGGTTCTGATGAGAGGTGGAGACTGGAGAGATGCCCAGCATTGCTGGATGTTGAGATCTCAGCAGGACAATTGCCCCAAGGAGAACTTCTTTGGACACTGTGTACACTGAATGTGATGCTTGCAAGAATAATGGATGGTCTGGACTGCCATATGTCTTTAAAATATAAATGGTCCACAGCTTCTCTGGTGGCTTAGTGGTAAAAAAAAATGTGCTTGCTGATGCAGGAGACACGGATTTGATCCCTGGCCCAGGAGGATCCCACATGCTGCATAGCAACCAAGCTCGTGGGCCACGATTATCGAGCTTGTGCTCTAGAGCCTGGGATCTGCAGCTACTGAGCCTATGCGCCACAACTACCAAAGTGCGAGTGCCCTGGAGTCCAAGCTCTGCAACAAGAAAAGCCACTGAAATGAGAAGCCCACACACTGCAACCAGAGAGTGGCCCGCACTCGCCACAACTGGAGAAAGTCCTTGCAGCAACGAAGACCCAGCAGAGCCATAAGAAGGACCTCAGAGACTGGCCTGGCCCTACCTCTTCCTACCATCATCCAACTGATCCTGACCCTGCTATAGGTGGCCCAGCCCCTAGACTGATATTTGGGAAAGCCTATTTTCTCTCTTCTGGATATAGATTACTGCATTTAGTACACATTCTCAGGTAAAATGACAATGTTACAATCTTCTTTTATTCTTTTCTAGCGAATGTGTTCAACATTGCAAAGTGTAAGGCAACAGTACAATGCCATGGCCTCGATGACTACATCTCTGTATTTAGGTCCATAGTAGCTGCAAGTGATACTACAAACATATAACTACGAGGATATATAGTGATAGCCAACATATTTCTTTCATGCTGAAATATCAAAAAAGAAAAAATCTTAATGCCTTAGGTCAAAATGTAAATTATTCAAAGAGAGAAATTAAAAAAGAAAAAAAAAGAAAGGAAGGAAATAAAGTAGAATACATATATATATATGTGTGTGTGTATATATACACACATATATATGTGTATATATACGCACATATACTTTCTGAGTTTCTTGATTGGTTCAATATCAACTCTCTTGGGCAGTGATGTCAACAGACAATCATTGTGATGATGGACATGCTCTATACCTGGGCTGCCTTACAGAGTCGCCAATGACTACAGGTGGTTCTTAAGCAGTTAGGATGCAGCTAGCACAAATGAGGAGATTAAATTATTTTATGTAACATAATAAATTAAGTTTAAAGGCACATGAATCAAGTGACTACTGAATCGTAGCATAGATTTATGGAGGAGGAAAACAATTTAAATAAGAAATTAAGAAAGAAAGAACTCTGCAGCAAATGCTGCATTTGCTGTACATTCTATAATTAGCAATGCTAAATCCTGTTTCCATTTAAAAATTGCTTTTAGAGAACATTGCTCTTTAAGACAACTTTTTATAAATTTTATTGGTGTATTAAAGTTCCTTCTTGATTTACAATCACTTGCTACAAAGGCAAAAGGCCACAAATTGAAGAGTATGATAAAGTATTTAAGACACAACTCTTTCACAGCACAAACTAGAACTCTGTGCTAATTGTAAAAGAAGAGAAGGGAGAAAAGGTGAGGGAAAAGGAGAGGTGGGGTGGGAAGTGAACTCCAAACATTTTTATTTGTTTAATATGATTGAAGAGAGAACCCACATCCTTTATAATGTAACAAAACCTTGACTTTACAGGAAAAACGTGTGTGGGTATGTGCTGTGTGTGTGGGGGGGGGTGGTGTATGAATGAATGAGAAGAGAGTTTGGGCTGCTTATGGATATTCAAAAAATATAACTAAATTTGCTATAAATATCTGACCACTTGGCAGCAGTAAGCAGTGGGACAGGCTGTATTCATTTGCACAAATAAAGCAAAAGTACTTCAAAATCTGACCTTCAAATTTTTCCCATTTGCACAAGCAAGGCTAACTTATAGAAGATAATAATATAGTTGAAAAAAAAATAAACCGTGAGTGTTAATTTTTAGGACACCATGTTTTAATGGGCTTCGTAGGTGGCACAGTGGTAAAGAATCTGCTTGTCAATGCAGGAGATCCAAGAGACACGGGTTCCATCCCTGGGTTGTTAAGATCCCCTGGAGAAGGGAATGGCAACCCACTCCAGTCTTCTTGGCCAGAAAATTATATGAACAGAGGAGCCTGACGGTCCATGGAGTCACAAAGAGTCAGACATAACTGAGCCTGTACATGCAAAAACACGTTTTAATAAAATATCCTGTGCCTCTCAAGTGCTGTTACCAACGTACCTGATATGACACAGAGGAAATGCTGCTACAGTGATACTCTTCTCAAATTTTTGTAGTCCAAATTATAATTTGTTGTTGTGTGTGTGTGTTTAATGTATTCAAAAAATCTCTGTGTATTTTATAAGATTAAGGTTTCATTTAAAAGACGGAGAGAGCTCTTTGGCAAACTTTTGCTAGTGTTTCAGTTATGAGAACAATTTTGAGGTCAAAAATGTCAATCAGTTCCTACTGGCTATGCAACATGGGGAAAGTGGTTTAATTCTTCAAAGTTCTATTTTTATCACTTACAAAATGAGGATGAAATTAATACCTGCTTTTGAACAGTTCCTATAAAGTTAAAATAATACAATGAAACTACAATGTTTAGCGTGGTACACAGTGTTTTCCATTAAAAGCACTGAACAAATGTCACTAATAAAATATAAGTGTCATTACGAATTTAGAGTACAGTATTTCCTATTTTGGTTTCTTTGGTGTATTGTTGTTTCTGTTGCTGCAACAACAAATCTTATGTCTAAAAGTAAAATCTTTTACTTTTAGGATTAGAAATGATGGGATACATCGGTCAGAATGGCCAACACTAAAAAGGCTACAGATAATAAATATGGGCGAGCATGTGGAGAAAATGGAACCCTCTTACACTGCTGGTGGGCATTTAAATTGGTACAGACCTTATGGAAAACAGTATGGAGGTTCCTCAAAAATTATTAATAAAAGTAGAGTTGCCATGTGATACAGCAATTGAACTCCTGGACATACACTCAGATAAAATGATAGCTTAAAAAGATACATGCACCCCTATGTTCATAAGAACACTACCTACAGTAGCCAAGATATGGAAGCAACCTAGATGTCCACTGACAGATGCATGCATAACGATGTGGTATATACATATACATACAATGTAACATTACTCAGCCATAAAAAAGAATAAAATGATGCCATTTGCAACAACAGGATGGACCCAGAGATTATCACACTAAGCAAAGTAGGTCAGAAAGACAAATCCCATATGATATCACTTACATGTGGAATCTAAAATACGACACAAATGAACATATCTATGAAACAGAAACAGAATCACAGACATAGAGAACAGATTCACAGTTGCCAAGGGGGAGTGGGGGAAGGGAGAGAAGGATTGGAAATTTGGGATTAGTAGATTCAAGTGAAAGTGAAAGTCACTCAGTCTTGTCTGACTCTTTGAGACCCCATGGACTATACAGTCCAGGGAATTTTCCAGGCCAGAATACTGGAGTGGGTAGCCTTTCCCTTCTCCAGGGGATCTTCCTAACCCTGGGATCAAACCCAGGTCTCCCACATTGCAGGTGGATTCTTTGCCAGCTGAGTCACAGGGAAGCCCAAGAATACTGGTGTGGGTAGCCTATCCCTTTTCCAGTAAATCTTCCCGACCCAGGAATCAAACCAAGGTCTCCTGCACTGCAGGCAGATTCTTTACCAACTGAGCTATCAGGGAAGCCCTGGAGATTCAAACTAGTATATATAGAATGGATTAAAAAAGAAAAAGGTTCTACTGGATAGCACAGGGAACTAACTATATTCAATATCCTGTGATCAACCATAAGGGGAAAAACATGAAAAAAAATACTGAGAAACTTTGCCATACAACAGAAATTAGCACACATTGTACGGCAACTATACTTCAATAAAGTTTTTTTAAAAGTTAAAAATTAGAAATAATGTGACAGAAAACCCCTGGACTGAGTGCTAAGATTTCTCTGTCATAGGCTGTGTCACCTACGGTTGTGAGGGTCTTGGATAAACAACTTAACTCTGCAGCAAGCTGTCTGAACTGTTCGATAGAACATAGCAAAATCCTCTTAAGTAGTCAGAACTTCATATAAGATGTGACTGTGAATTAAGACATCCTATCTCATTTGAGGGTTCATTTCAAAGACTTCACAGAAAAAAAAAAAACTTACATAACTCAATTTTCCCATCGAATAGGTATAAAAGGTGTCTGAGGGCGGAGCTTTCTCAAATATACCAAGGTGGATTTTAGGTTTCTTCCTGGCTTTTTACCATTGCTTAACTCTGTTCCAAAGTTATTTATCTCCAAATATATTTTCTAGATGCATGCACTATCACTAAAAGGTCACGTGAATGACATTGCAATGGATATTGAAAAGATTTAAAATAATAATAATTAAGAATGTTACAGCCACTAGGGAAGCCCCTAAAATAATAGCACAATGCTGCTAAAATCACTCACAGATGGTCAAATAAATTTAGAAAAACAAACAAACAAACTTCATATTCAAAACCACAGAGCCCGAATTCTAACAAAACATAGCAGGTGTCTCTAATTAGCAGAGAATGGAAACTGTCTCTTACAGTTAACAATTCAATAAGCCCAACAGCTTTAAAACTGTGGGAAATGTTGAAGAGGCAGGAATAGAGAGAGGAAGATTCACACTATTTAAAGTTTTATCCATAAATGAAATCTATAGTCATATACTACATCTCAATATTTCAAATTATCATAATTCAAACTTTAGTTGTGTTTTATTTACAGTTCAGGACTCTTTAAGGAGCATGCAAAATATGTTGTGGAGTTTTTTTTTTTTGGTTTATATTTATTCATTTATTATTTTATGAATTAAAATGAGATCTATTGAGTATCACTTGCTTCATATAAACTACTAGATTGAACACCATACAGACCAGTAAGCCATGATACTAGTTCCCAAACAGCATGCAATTTTCTGAGTAACCAGTAACCACAAGGCTATCACCCAGTTACTTCTGTAAGTTTGCAGAGAGGAATTCATCTTCCTATTTACATAGAAGACCAGTTTATCCGTCTGGAAAATGAACCTCAGTAGTACTTGGAATCTTTTTTAGAAGACAACTGTGCATGAAAGATGTAGTGTAAGCATCACAGATTGCAACAGCAGGAAAGAAATGGATTTGCTGGAAAGAACTTGGGTTAATAACTTTAGTGCAGGTCATTACACAGTCACTGAGGATCAAGTATTATCAGAGTATCTGGGAAAGATTAACTAACAATTTCAGTTTAGCATAAAAAATTCTATCTAAAGGGTTTCAGTTGATATATATTTAGATTTTAGTACTTCGATAGATAATTATCATTAATGTCTAGCCATATATCACATAGATTTATGTGTAAAGAGTGTATGTGAATGAGTAGAACTGATCCTGATTCCTGGTTTTGCAAATATTTTGTGGCTCAGACAGTAAAGAATCTGCCTGCAATGTAGGAGACCCAGGTTCGATCCCTGGGTCAGGAAGATCCCCTGGAGATGGGAATGTCTACTCACTACAGTATTCTTGCCCAGAGAATTCCATGGACAGAGGAGACTGGTGGGTTACAGTTTATAGGGTTGCAAAGAGTTGGACACAAATGAGTGTTAACACTATTCTTCGCAACATTTTAAATTGAAAACAGTAAAATCTATTTTGTTTTTGTCAATTGGCCAATTATTACTGGGATACCCCTCAAATTTTTATAGATTTCTTTTTTTTTTTTTGGTCACTTTGCATGACTTGTCAGATCTGTTTCCCTACCAAGGACTGTACATGGTGCTGGCAGTGAAAGATTGAAATCCTAACCACTAGGCCACCAGAGAACTCCCTTATAGAACTTTTTAAGGTAAGTGTTTCAAATACAACCTCTTTCCTCCCCAATCACGTATATAAAGCCCTGGATTTTTAGTGATTTTATGTGAGTTCATCTTTACTAGAACTGAAATAGTAAACATCTATAAAATGAAAGTGAAATTGAAAGTTGCTCAGTCACGTCTGACTCTTTGTGACCCCATGGACTATACAGTCCATGGAATTCTCTAGGCCAGAATACTGGAGTGGGTAGCCTTTCCCTTCTCCAGGAGATCTTCCCAATCCAGGGATCGAACCCAGGTCACCCATATTGCAGGCGGATTCTTTACCACCTGAGCCTCAAGCTTCTATATTAAACACAACTCTCTTGTTGAAAAGAAGCATGGATGAAGCAAAGGGAAAGAAAATAACCCAAATCTTAAACTTCCCATTGGTGGCACCCTCCCAATCTCTTTCTTTCCCATGGCAAATGTGGATGAGAGTTCCTGAATTATTAGCTTTTAGATCAAAATCAATATATTTACCTTTAAGAGCCCAAACAAAAACACAGCTAACATTCATCCCAACTTTGAGCTATCCTAATCAGATCAGATCATATCAGATCAGTCGCTCAGTCATGTCCGACTCTTTGCGACCCCATGAATCACAGCACGCCAGGCCTCCCTGTCCATCACCAACTCCCGGAGTTCACTCAGACTCATGCCATCGAGTCAGTGATGCCATCCAGCCATCTCATCCTCTGTCGTCCCCTTCTCCTCCTGCCCCCAATCCCTCCCAGCATCAGAGTCTTTTCCAATGAGTCAACTCTTCACATGAGGTGGCCAAAGTACTGGAGTTTCAGCTTTAGCATCATTCCTTCCAAAGAAATCCCAGGGCTGATCTCCTTCAGAATGGACTGGTTGGATCTCCTTGCAGTCCAAGGGACTCTCAAGAGTCTTCTCCAACACCACAGTTCAAAAGCATCAATTCGTTGGCACTCAGCCTTCTTCACAGTCCAACTCTCACATCCATACATGACCACTGGAAAAACCATAGCCTTGACTAGACGAACCTTTGTTGGCAAAGTAATGTCTCTGCTTTTGAATATGCTATCTAGGTTGGTCATAACTTTCCTTCCAAGGAGTAAGCGTCTTTTAATTTCATGGCTGCAGTCACCATCTGTAGTGATTTTGGAGCCGCGAAAAATAAAGTCTGACACTATTTCCACTGTTTCCCCATCTACTTCCCATGAAGTGGTGGGACCGGATGCCATGATCTTAGTTTTCTGAACCTTGAGCTTTAAGCCAACTTTTTCACTCTCCACTTTCACCTTCATCAGGAGGCTTTTTAGTTCCTCTTCACTTTCTGCCATAAGGGTGGTGTCATCTGCATATCTGAGGTTATTGATATTTCTCCTGGCAATCTTGATTCCAGCTTGTGTTTCTTCCAGTCCAGCGTTTCTCATGATGTACTCTGCATATAAGTTAAATAAACAGGGTGACAATATACAGCCTTGACGTACTCCTTTTCCTATTTGGAACCAGTCTGTTGTTCCATGTCCAGTTCTAACTGTTGCTTCCTGACCTGCATACACATTTCTCAAGAGGCAGGTCAGGTGGTCTGGTATTCCCATCTCTTTCAGAATTTTCCACAGTTTATTGTGATCCACACAGTCAAAGGCTTTGGCATAGTCAATAAAGCAGAAACAGATGTTTTTCTGGAACTCTCTTGCTTTTTCCATGATCCAGTAGATGTTGGCAATTTGATCTCTGGTTCCTCTGCCTTTTCTAAAACCAGCTTGAACATCAGGAAGTTCACGGTTCACATATTGCTGAAGCCTGGCTTGGAGAATTTTGAGCATTACTTTACTAGCGTGTGAGATGAATGCAATTGTGCGGTAGTTTGAGCATTCTTTGGCATTGCCTCTCTTTGGGATTGGAATGAAAACTGACCTTTTCCAGTCCTGTGGCCACTGCCGAGTTTTCCAAATTTGCTGGCATATTGAGTGCAGCACTTCCACAGCATCATCTTTCAGGATTTGGAACAGAGGCCTTAAAATTCAGTATAGTTGAATGTAGGATTAAGTAAAAAAGACTTTAAAACTGATGATTAAAACAAAAACAAACAAACAGATTTACAACAGATGGCTCAGTGGTAAAAGTATCTGCCTGCCAATGCAAGTGATACAAGAGACTCGGGTCAAATCCCAGAGTTAGGAAGATCTCCGGGAGAAGGAAACAGCAACCCACTCCATACCCTTGCCTGGAAAACTCCATGGACAGAGGAGCCTGGCAGGCTGCAGTCAATGGGGTTGCAGAGAGTAGGACACGGATGTAAAGAAGTAGGTCAGAAATGTTGATATATATGTCTTATTACAAGAACTTATTTTCAGGATTGTATTATAAGCTCCTGATTTGGTCTCTAGGTAAAGAAACCTTTGTATGTCTAATGAGTTCTCAGACGGTGCTGATCCTGTTAGTCTAAGGACTACACTTTGAGAACAACTGCACTGAACGAAGAGTCGTGAGTTGGATAAGCTCAGGTTTCTGATGCCATCAAGCTTGGGTGTGAACCACAGAGCTTCTGGTTGCCTAAGAAAATGTTTCATGGGAGAAGTTATAAAGTCATAAGACTCCAAAGACATGAACTGGAAGAGTTAGGCAGGCAAAGAGTAAGAGAGAGAAAAAATAAAGGAGCATTCCCGGCAGAGAAGTCTGCCTGAATACTAGCAGAGAGATGAAGCAGAGGCTCAAGATGGCAAAAGTAAAAGGTTTTGTACAACTGAAGGGTTAAGTTTCAAAAAGAACTGGTATGGGATAAGGCCAACAAGTAGATCATGCTCCTAACCTGAAGAGCACAGCCTGAAGAGTTTTGGCCACCACTGTAGGATCTTAAGAACACTGTCCATTTATTTCTTAGAAATATAAAATTAAAAATGTCTTGGAGCCACAGAAAGACTGGTCAGGAAGCTGGGACTGAAGTTGGTAAGACCAGAAAGAGGTAAGGAAAGCCTGAACTAAAGTAGTGGTTGAATGGTGAAGAAAAGCAGAAGAACTTGAGGGAAGTGGTGAAGAATCAATGTGATTTAGTGGCTGGTTAATGTGATGGGAGAGAGAGGACTGGTATGTGACTCTGAGGCAAGCGGATGCGGCACACACTGAGTTATTATTTTACTTAATAAAAACAGGCTAGCACAGTGCAAAGCAATATATTGCTGGAAGCTGACTCTATTGCAAACCTGAGTCCGCACTCTGTTCATGTAATGAGCATCAAATAATAAAATATACAAATAAAGAAAGAAAAATGGTGTTAAAATTAATAAAAGGAAAATATGGAAAATTAGTTTCAGAACTGAATAAGCTGCTTAACTCCCTGTGTAGCTTTCCCAATAGCTAAGTAATAGCAATAGCTATTTCATCACTGAGTTCCAATCACTTTTACCAGGGGCTCATTTAATCTTCAGTTTAGCTCTTTGAGTGAGGTATTATTAATATCTCCATTTTACAAATGAGAAAACTGAAGTTAAACAACATGCCCAAAGAGACATGGTTAATACGAGGTTCCAGAATATCTTTTTTATCAACTATACGTAGTGTGGTAAGGAAAACATTTTTTATTTAAGCAGCTGGAGATTGTGTGAAAATTAATAAATATACTTTTAACAGTTATAGCTTTAAATGTATATAGAAGAGTTTCCTTTTTTTCCCCTTTTGAACAGCTAGAAACTTGCAGATTAAATACATTTGTAAAAAGGAATAAAAGAAAAGCAAAAATCCAAAAAAAATTTAAATCCACAGGCACAAAAGTCATTTTGTTGATGTATTAGCAATAAATAAAAATGAAGATGTATAAATACTTCATCTATCTTTCTAAAGAAGAGCATGTTTGCTAGTATTTTAATGCTGTGATTTAGAACGTCTTAATTTTAGTAGTGTTTTTAAAGGGCCTGTCAAATTTTCTGAATTCTTATTCACAAATTTATCTAGAATTTTAATAATAGTTTCATGTCTTTAGCTAATGTTCATGTCATGTAATATTTTTCATATGTTTCCAGGTTCAGTCTTATCATACAGAACTTTTTATTCAATAAGTAGGCTTGCTGTTTACTCCTCCACTTAAGAAATAAAGTCAAGAAGTAAAGAATTTTAATATGTGTTTGTTTTTTGGTATGTGCCTGAAATATCTGGTTCCACCAGGAATTCTGAGTTCTCTGCAAAGCATTAAAAACAAATTTAGTTTGGGCATTTAATGCATGTTATTGAAGGGGAAAAAATTAAAAAGTAAAATCTCCTAGACATCTCAAATTCCTCTCCAGAAAAAAACAGATTCCATGTCAAGATGGCATCATGTTTCACATACCCCTTCCTCAACAAAGCAGAAATTTTCCATGATGAATTGACTCTGGTTTAAAAATAAAAGAACAGAAAGATATAATCCAAGAAAAATAAAATAACAATAGCAAAAATAAAAAAGAAGAATCATATGAGAGGGAAACTAATGAGTCACATATGTGAATACATGCACATGGAATTTTCTGAGTTTTTCTATGATTGTGCTGACAAGTATCCTTGCCTGAAGTCATTTTTCTTCTTCAGAACCTAAACATTCACAAATATCTGAACTTGTGATTATCTAACCATGGGTAGTATGTGTACTGTAATAAGTTCCCCAAGGGAACTGCAAATGTCAGGAAGATGCAAAAACAGTCAGAGTGTGAAATCATCAAAGGGATACTGAAAGTTTAGAAGCTATCATTTGAAAGGCTCTTCATGCAGAGTTCCTCTGTTGAAAACAGCCCTGCTTTATATTTCTGAAGATCTAAGTTAAGCTGAAGAGACTAGAAATCTGATAATGGTTTTATGGGCTAACAGGGCATCCTGGATACTTTCAACTTTCTATAGATTCCATGGAAACAGGAAATGTAAGAATGCTCTCTTGATTATTCTAAATGTCTGCTTTAAGAAGCAATGGGGAGAAAAGACAGTTCTTTTTCAAGGGAAAAAAGAGGGGGGAAAAAACACACACTCTGATCTTACTGGCTTTGAGTTTGGGACTGGGGTAGGGATGCAGGAATGGCATCAAGAGATCAGGGTTTATCACACTTTCCATTTGGGATGGTACTCATCAATGGTGACAATGAAAGAAACATTCATCTTCCCACAGATTCACCACTGAGACAATCTCTGTAACACCCACTGCTCTGACAAAAGAAAAAAAAAGAAAGGAAAAGAGAAAGAAGGAACTCTCTAGGCTAAGAACTTCAGAAAGTATATAAGAAAATAAAGCATTCTGTTTAGTGGTTTAGTGGTTGAATTCCAAAACAATTACCACTGGTACATTATTATTATTACCCTCTTATTTTCATTTTCTCCTTTTGTATTAATTCGTCTTCACATAGTTTAAAATTTTTAATACGATGTTACACATCAAAGAATGGAGAACTACTGACAATGTAGGCCGCCTTTCCCATCTGCCTGTCTGGCTGGGAAGGAAAGGAACTTGCACGCTGGTAAAGGAGGAAGCCGGGTGGGATGACAGTGAAATACAGAATAAAAAGCAAGCTGGTCCAAGGTGTCCTGCAGACTGTAAAATGCAGTTTAATCAGAGGGCCAGTCTTTTGTTATAAAATGATTTTAGTTACTGGAACGCACAATTTTAAAAATATGCAAATAAAAAAGCTTGAAAATCTTAAAAAAAATAATCATGATGTTTTCCACAACCTCTGCATTCTCCGCCACACCTATGACAGTCATAGAGAAAAAAAAAAGATAAAGCAGCATTCCATGAAGGAACCAGAGATCAAATTGCCAACATCCACTGGATCATCAAAAAATCAAGGGAATTCCAAAGAAATGTCTACTTCTGCTTCATTGACTACATTAAAGTCTTTGACTGCGTGGATCACAACAACTGTGGAAAATTCTTCAAGAGATGGGGATACCAGACCACCTGACCTGCCTCCTGAGAAATCTGAATGCAGGTCAAGAAGCAATAGTTAGAACCCTGTATGGAACAACTGTTTCAAAATTGGGAAAGGAGTACATAAAGTCTGTATATGGTTACCCTGCTTATATAACTTATATGCAGAGTACATCATGAGAAATGCTGAGTTAGATGAAGCACAAGCTGGAATCAAGATTGCCAGAAGGAATATCAATAACCTCAGATATCCAGATGACATCACTCTAATGGCAGAAAGCAAGTAAGAGTTTAAGAGACTTAGGATAAAGGTGAAAGATGGGAGTGAAAAAGTTGGCTTAAAACTCAACATTCAGAAAACTAAGAATATGGCATCTGGTCCCATCACTTCATGGCAAATAGATGGGAAATAATGGAAACAATTACAGACTTTATTTTCCTGGGCTCCAAAATCACTCCAGACAGTGATTGCAGCCATGAAATTAAAAGATGCTTGCTCCTTGGAAGAAAAACTATGACAAACCTAGACAGTGTATTAAAAAGCAGAGACATTACTTTACCAACAAAGATTTGTATTGTCAGATCTATGTTTTTTTTAATTCATTGGAAGGACTGATGCTGAAGCTGAAACTCCAATACTTTGGCCACTGGATGCACAGAACTGACTCATTTGAAAAGACCCTGATGCTGGGAAAGATTGAAGGCAGGAAGAGAAGGGGACTACAAAGGATAAGATGGTTGGTTGGCATCACCAACTCAATGAACAAGACTTTGAGTAAACTCCGGGAGTTGGTGATGAAAATGGAGGTCTGGTGTGCTGCAGTCCATGGGGTCGCAAAGAGTCAGACACAACTGAGCAAATGAACTGATGGTTTTTCCAGTAGTCACGTATGGATGTGAGAGTAGGGCCATCAAGAAGGCTGAGTGCTGAAGAAGTGATGCTTTTAAACTGTGGTGCTGGAGAAGACTTTTGAGAGTCCCTTGGACAACAAGGAGATCAAACCAGTCAATCCTAAAGAAAATGAACCCTGACTATTTATTGGAAGGACTGATGCTGAAGCTGAAGCTCCAATACTTTGGCCACATGATGCAAAGAGTTGACTCATTGGAGAAGACCCTGATGCTGGGAAAGAATGAAGGCAGGAGGAGAAGGGGATGACAGAGGATGAGATGGTTGGATGGCATCACCAACTCAATGGAGATGAGTGAGTAAGCTCCAGGAAACAGTGATTGACAGGGAACTGGTGTGCTGCAGTCCATGTGGTCACAAAGAGTTGGACACTCCTGAGAGACTGAACAACAATGAAGTTCCACACCATTTGACTTCCAATAGGAAACACAGCTAAAAAGGAGAAGTTTAAACAACCCACTGCGCTACTGTGCCCCAGCTTCTGAAGGAAAAATTGCATTATTTAGATTTCTTATGCAAAAGTAGGATTTTTGGCTTTTGCCACTGACAAGGGAACAAATGCAGTGTCAGGCTGTTCAGTGATGACCTTATTTTGATAATGCTCCTTGTTTCATACATAATATTAATAGCCTCCACTTCTCTAGTTGTATGGAAGCTCAAAGTGAGCATGTGGGGACAGAAAGTGTGCTTTAGAAGTGACTACACATTATGCCCTTGTGAGTGTTTTAGGACGATCCAAATAACTTTGCTTCTCCTGGGGATAAGAAGACAGATGATGTGCCTTGCTTAGAGGTGGAGAGTGAAAGCTAACACCTGAGTTGACACAGGATCTGGACCCTCTCCAGGGACTCGGAAGGATGAATAGGGACCCCACATGCAGCTCACTGTCCTCTAAGGGAAGAGCCAGGGAAGAGCAAGGCCAGGAAGGGACTGAGGGATACAACAAGAGATGCTGCAGAAACAAAGACCAGGCTCCACAGGAGTGGACTGCGTTGAAAAGAGATATACAAACCCAGGAATTTTAGAGCAGACCATACTTCATTTTACTGTGCTTCATAGATTTTGCAATTTTTTTTTTAAATGGAAGGTTTGTGGCAACCCTGTGTCAAGCCAGTTTATTGCGGTCATTTTTCCAACAGTATTTGCTCAGTTGGAGTCTTTGTGTCTAATTTGGTAATTCTCCCTATATTTCCAGTGCTTTCACAATGATTCTATTTGTTATGGTAATCTATGGACAGTGATCTTTGATGTTATTAGTGCAAAAAGATGACAACTCCTTAAAGACTCAGATGACAGCATTTCCTTTTAAGCAATTAACTATTTTTGAAATTAAGATATATATATTTTTTATGAATAAAGTTTTTTCACACTTAATACACTACATTATACACTATAGTATAAACATAACATTTATATGCGCTGGGAAACTTGTGTGATTTGCTTTACTACAATATTTGCTTTATTCTGGTGGTCTGGAACCAGCTGAAATATCTCCAAGGTATGTCTGTATCAGAGTTTAGAGGCAGAAAAGGATTGATTAACATGTGGTGATAAAAGACAAAAATCATTTACGCTATTATTTTAAAAAATTTTATCCAAACCAAGAGTATACAAAGATACTATTCTATATATTACTTTATCTAACAATATCGCATTTCTTTAAATTATATAGCTTGAATTCATTGCAGTTAAGCAAATATTAAGTTAGACCAATCTATGTATACCAATTTAGGAGATTTTTTTCAGTGTTTTTATTGAGTGCCTACCAGAACCCAAGGCTTCCCTCATAGCTCAACTGGTAAATAATCTGCCTGTAATGCAGGAGACCCTGGTTCAATTCGTGGATCAGGAAGATCGCCTGGAGAAGGGATAGGCTACCCACTCCAGTATTCTTGGGTTTCCTTGGTGGCTGAGAAGAGGAGCCTGGTGGGTTACAGTCCAGGAGATCGAAATGAGTCAGACACAATTAAGTGAGCACAGCACAGCACCAAAAGCCAACAACACACCATATACTTTGGATACAAAAACCAAATTGGCATACTTAGTTTAATGGTATCACTGATTAACAAAAGATAAAAAATGGATACTATAAAGATTGGTAAAAACCTTAATTAAGCTATGTAAAAGAACACAGAAACAACACCAAGAAGAGATGGATATCCTTGACTTGCTCTGCATGCTTGGTCTGAGGCTGCATGAGACTGAACTGATCTTCAGTAGAGGTTTTAAAGGCATCTATGCAGAAGAGCAGTTCTAAGAGACTGTCTAGTTGACCATGACGAGGAATTATAAAACAGTTGAAAGACTCTATGATTGGTCCAGTGAGGGCAAAAAGAAAATTCACTCACCTCAATTACACACAACGTATTTCAAATATCTTTACCTCTATATATGTTTACATCTTTACCTGTATTTATCCATATCAATCTATATTGTGATTCTCAAAAAATATTAGCTGCATCTTCAAACTGGAGAGAATAACACATCAATTGATTTGCAATAAGATTATGATAATTTTCAAAAATGTTACTTCCCTTCTCAAATAAGGAAAAACAACTCTTATATATGCTTTATTAAAAAAAATTAGCTAAGATTTATTCAACTTTCCTAACTCCTATTGCTAAGAACTAGATTTAGTTGGCGCCACCATTTAAAGAATGCAACAGATAAAGCTTTCTTCCAGTAAATGTAGACAAGACCAAAATTACTGCAAAGAGAAAACTCCAGAAGGTCAGAGCAAAGAAAATAAAAAAGTATCTCTCACCTCTGGCAATACCTGATTGTATCTTTCTGATTAGTTCTGAATTGCTTTGTTTTGCCACCAGGCTGACGAATCACTGCCATTAGTTACTGATATTAAGTATTGTTTATGTCCAACCTAATGGCAAAGGGTTAAAGTAAGGTACACAAGGGATTAAACATCAAAAGTCCTGCGTTTTCCTTTTGAAATGGATATACCCAACTAAATCAGATATCTGACTCCAATTACAGTAAGTCAATAACCTTCAGTCACTTTAACAACATGATACAACAGCTAGACACTCTTGCCCTGGATCATGATCTCGTATCTTTCCTACAGTCTTCATGACATAATTGACTTCTGTGTAAATGCCTATGGAATTTTTATTCCAAAAGTGAAATGCAACAAACAAAACACAGCTTGTAGTACATGACATATAATTCAATACCAATTGATCCATAAAAATGAGGATGTTTTCTGGTATGAATATAGAAGGATCACCATAATATATTGAGGGAAATTTTCAAGGTTCAAAACATCTTGTATAGTAAATTGACTACTGTATAAAAAGAAGAGAAACTAATGTATCATATATATAGCTGCTGTTGTTTACCTGCTAAGCCCCACTCTTTTGTGACTCCGTGGACTGCAGCCCACAGGCTCCTCGGTCCATGGGATTCTCCAGGCATGAATACTGGAGTGGGTTGCTATTTCTTTATACATAATGAGAATAAAGGACTAATTGGGGTTACATTTTCTTTTAATATAGCAAAACTTATTTCAAGAAACAATCACATCTGATCTTGCCAAATAGGATCACACTAATTAAATAGTAGAAATGGTAGAAATGACAAGTGAATGGTCATTGAACACCATGAGAGCCAAAGTCAGTATATTTCTAGCATATGCAGTGCACTATGCTAGAACTGAGTTTATGCCCTTAAGCGTTGCTGTTGCTGTCCTTGTTCAGTCACTAATTTGTAGCAAACTCTTAGCAACCTCATGGATTGTAGCATACCAGGCTCCTCTGTCCTCCACTGTCTCCCAGAGTTTGCTGAAATTCATGTCCATTGACTCAGTGATGCTTGCTCAAATTCATGCCCACTGAGTCAGTGATGCTATCTAACCATCTCATGCCCTGCTGCCCCCTTCTCCTTTAACCTTCAATCTTTCCCAGCATCAGGGTCTTTTCCAATGACTCAGCATCAGGTAGCCAAAGTATTGGAGCTTCAGCTAAAACATCAGTCCTTCCAAAAAATATTCAGGGTTGATTTCCTATAGGATGGACTGGTTTGATCTCCTTGTAGTCCAAGGTCTCTGAAGAGTCTTTTTAAGCACCACAATTTGAAATGATCAATTCTTTGGTGCTCAGCCTTCTTTATGGTCCAACTCTCACCTCCGTACATGACTACTGGAAAAACCATAGCTTTGAATAGACGGACCTTTGTCAGTAAAATGATGTCTCTGCTTTTAAATATATTTTCTAGGTTTGTCAAGGAAAGTACTGTTTAATGCAGGGAGGGCGTCAAGAATTACATTAAATATATGGGTAATTAAATTCAGCAAGATTAAGGCAAAGTTATCATTGGGCATCCTAAATATACATGGTAAAGGATATTCAACCATCTTAGGAAGACAAGGAAAGGCTTTCAGGGAAAGTGAATAAATGGTCTTTAGGAACCACACATCTAGACTTCTTCATGAACCCTCCCTTGATTGTATTAATTTAACCTTAATTCAAAAATCAGGAAGAACTGCAGTTATTTACAAAAGTGAAATAATCCCAATTGGGATGCTGATTTGCATTCTACAGTAGCATTATACTATTATTATTATATCTATAACATGACCTGCTGCAATCAACTATAATGAAATATCTCCAAGGAATATCTCCTGAACTAAAACAAAATCCCTGAAAATGAATGCCAAAGAGACTTAAAATCTTTAGAGACAAACATGGTCCTACTCGAGACAGGAATCTCTTAGTCTGAATTGCCTTCCCAGGTCTTTTTCAGTCCTTTCTGTATAGAAAGCGTAGTGTAGTAATAACTTATTTCACTGAGTACTTACTAAGGGCTTTTAGCTACTAGGGAACATGTCAGTGTCATTATTCCTATGTGTGCTGAGGCCTTAAACAATTGTAGGAAAAAGATCTGGCTACAGTACAGTCTGTGCCAAGATTCTGTTTTGCATACTATTAATGCCTAAGACACGGGCTTCCCTGGTGGCACAGTGCTAAAGAATCCAGCTGTCAATGCAGGAAACATGAGCTCCATTCCTGATCTGGGAAGATCCCATATGCCATGGAGTGGGTACACCCTTGCACCACAACTAGTGAACCTGTGCTCTAGAGCCCAGAAGCTGGAACCAGAGACCACGTACTGCAACTACTGAAGCCTGCACAACCCAAAGACTGCATGGCAACAAGAAAAGCCACTGCGATGAGAGCAGACCCTGCTTGCTGCAACTAGAGAATAGCCCAAGAAGCAACACAGACCCAACACAGTCCAGAATAAATAAATAGTTTGTTTTCTTTTAATTACTGGTCATAATTAGCTTAATATGAACCCAAGCATGTTACTACTTAGGACAGCTTCATAGCAAATGGTTAAACCAAAAGTTACTAGTTATCAAAAGAGCATTTATCATGAGTAAAGAGAGAAACTTCAAAGAAAGCAGCACCGTTATTTGGAAAGCACTGAAGGTGAAGTTCTATTCTATGTTAAAATTGCTATCCTTTAAAATGTAAAAAAAAAAAAAAAAGTGCATTCTCTTAATGCTCCTTACTTAACTGTTAATTTTTTATGACAGCTGCTTGATATGACAGAAGGGAAAACAAAAAATGAAAAAAGAAGAAAGACATCCTATTATCATTGGAGACTGAGTGGAGGTTAAGTAGATTTCTACTCAATGACAACAGACCCCAAGAAAACATCTTAGTTGCATTCCTGTATCTTACCATACTAAAAGGAAAGGCTTTTACAAAGAAATATTAAAGTATTATTTTATAGTGAAAACCTAGGCTTCAACAGGAAGATGAGAAACTACTGAATCACATATTATTACTGAATTATTTTTGGATTAGTAAAGGATTCTATAGTTAGGGTGTAAGCAACATTTAATGTTCAAACTTACTAAGTCACACTAATTCAGTCAAAACACATCAGCAACTATATTAGTACACTGGCAGCAAAATATATTTAAATCAATAAAGTAAAATTTGTAAGAGCAACAGAAAATGATAGTCACACTAAATTGAGAATCAGGCCACACATAAAACTTTCAGAAAATAAATTCAGAGAAACTTTAAGGAAGCATAGTCAATTATACAGAATATAACAGCAATCTCCATATAGAGGTTTAGATGACAATATTTTTCATGGAACATATTTAACTCTTTAAGGCTACAAAAATGTCAACAGATCTTAAAAATAAATAAACCATTGGCATTGCCATCATATATGCTTTTAATAACTATTTACTTTTAAACCATAATCTATAACTTAAGAAAAGTCTCTCAATTCCTTTCCTTCTTGGAATTTATTCTAGTCACTCCTACTTAATATTTTCTTCTTGAGTCAAACGTAAATTTCTAGGCTTATACTATTTTTGCTGAAAACACCTAGAGAACTAACAGAATCCACATGTGGCCTCATAATGATGGAGAAAGTAATCAGATCCTGTTTGTTCGGGTTTTTTTCTGTCCAACTTTTTTACCTTCTTTAGGGTTAAGGCTGATATAATCATTTCTGAGAGACAGAATGAGAATGCCAAGTTCAGGGCCAGACAAGAGCAAGGCAGGGGAGATGACCCTTCCTCCTTCCTTTAGATAAACCCACACTGTGAATTTTCTCCCTGGAGCGAGGGCTGCATGCAGCTATAATTTCTCTGATAGACACAATCAAAACATACATTTTTTTTCAGCTTCCCTTTTCACCAGGAGTTAGCTGTTCTGGAAAGAAGTAATTCACTTGGTATTCTATATCCTGCTTTCAGTTTTCATATTAATACTTCTGTTTTAAGGAGCACAATTTCTTTACATGCTAGGAACTCCCTATAATGGATATATAATATTAATAAGCAGAGAATAAAGGCCAAAGCTTTTTTCATATTACAAAAAACTAAGTCAATAAGGTAGATGAAACAAACATTGAGATATAAATATACAGAGATATACAGACACAGTTTTACATAGAACTATTTAAGTTCAATAGAAGCTAAAATAAATTCCAGAGGCAAAATCATTTGTATCTAGTTTATTCACCTTAAACACATAAATCAATTACTAAGTATGAATAGTACTCAAAAAGGTATCATTAAATATGTTTTGATAGCTTCTGCAAATTTTTCCTCTAATCTTTATTGGTCTGTCCCAGATTTTTGAAAAAAATCTAAAATTATAAGCATCTCTTGCTTTTGTTATGACTTTATTACAATAAATTCTCTTTTCATCCATGATCTTAACATTAACTGGTTGGGTCGGTAGGAAAAATATATGCCTCCTCCACTTCATCTAAACAGAGAACTTTAATAGTTAACACAGTAGCATATACGCTTCTTGAACAGTTTTCAAAAGTACATTAATAAATAAGGGAATATATTCGTAAAAAATGAGAAGCTTGGCTCAGAACTTCTTTAGTAATAAAGACTTAATCCCTGCCCATCATCCTATCTTAAGGAGAAGGAAGTGCATTTACTGCAAATCAAGTGGTAACAATCTTCAACCAAACTACAGGCAACCACCAAGGTCCTCCTCTAAGCTTCTACTGATTGCCTCTAGTAAGAGAGAGAACTGCATGTTTCTATTCAAAGCAGATAAAAATTCAACTTTAATTTGCATTTTATATGAGTAACTTACTGTTCCTTTTCAAAGTAGTTTTACACACAATGAAAAGATTATCTTTTGTCCAAGAAAATAGTATTTTTCAGTTATAAAATGGGGCCCCATTACTTATTTCCTTCCTGCCTACAAACTTATAAATGGCATAGAAATGTAGTGAAAATGTACCATGTGAAGAGAAATCTTATCATCAAACTCAGAGATGGAAAGAAACTTGAGGCTTCTTTTGGTAACTCTGAAAACTGACTGTGCCTTCCTCTTCTGTTTAGAATCATCTTCCTCACCTAGGAATCAACTGTGCATACATCTACCACTTTTCAACAATACTTTTTGCTTTTCCTTTGGTCATCCTTGCCTCCTTCCCCCCTGTTTACTGCCTCCTTCCTTTACTTTTTCTCCTTCCATCCTTCTTTCTTCCTGTCTCCTTCAATACAGTTTGTACTGCCACATTTTTTTCTCTTGTTGTGCTTAATCGCTAGTCATGTCCAACTCTTTGCAACCCCATGGACTGTACCCGTGAGGCTCCTCTGTCCATGGGGAATTCTTCAGGCAAGAATACTGGAGTGGGTTGCCATGCCCTCTTCCAAGAGATCCTCCCAACCCAGGGATCAAAACTAGGTTTCCTGCATTGCGGGTGGATTCTTTACTGTCTGAGCCATGAGGGAAGCCCTCTCTTGCTGTGGGTGTATACAAAAGGACAATGCAGATCCAGGACTGTTGATTAAGATTCTGTGGTTCGAAAGAGGTGGACTGATTCAATTATTCACCCAAGTCAAATCCTGGAATGGGAACTGGCAAAAAATATTAATCATCTGTAAGTGTTGATACATCAAGTGGGCATATTAACTAGAAATTTGATGTAATCCTTTTTTGAACATTAGTATTAATATATTCAGAAAAATATACTATTAAGTATAGCATGTTCAGAGACTTATTAGCTAATAAACAATTTTTGGAATCCCATAAAGCTGCAGGTTATAAACAAACAGACCCACTACTTATAGTTTCTACACTTCAATCTCATATTGGAGTAAACTCACTTCATACTCCCCAAAACAGAAATTATATGAACAATGTTTCAAATATATAGGCACATATTAAGTGTGTATATTATACATATACATGTATGCATAAACACATATAAGTGGATGATAAATAACAACAGTTAAATATGCTCTTAGATGATTAATTTTGGTTTTCTTTTTAAAAATGACAAAGAACAAAATGTATTTAACCCTACAAAGGACAGCATATGAAAAACAGAGAAAACAATAGAAAAGTAATATGGACAAAACATAAATGTAGAATCCAAGGGTGTCTGTGTATTATAAGCTATGCCTTTTAAAGACCTATAACCAGAATCGGTTTAATAGACAAACACATTAGATATTTCATGAATACTCTAACAAAATGTGAAGGGAAATATCAGATAAGCATAGGACACTGAAAACATCACCCTATTAATAAAATTTCTCCAGTAATCTCATATGTTATTATTAGATGGAAGAAAAATTAAGATCCCATAAACTATATTATCAACCCAAATCTTATTTGCTATCTCCACTGAAGACTGTTATTCAATTCTGAGGCTCTCTAGTCAAATATTCACATAAAGAACCAGAAGTGAGGTACTGAAGTGTCAGACCTTGGTAAATCTTAGCAATGTAAGAGTTAACATGAAAGTGAAACCCTTCGAGAGGATAAACAGAATAAAATTCTGGAAGCTAGAGGTAATATTTCAACCACAGAGTTTATTACACACAATTTCATTGCTAAGCATAGCATGTCCCATGGAACCACAGAAAATTACTATTGCTGATCTCAAAGGTTGAGAGTCTATCTCCTTCTAATAATTTCATAGTAAAATGAAGAAAATGTTTCCTGGCATCTTCACAACACCTTCAATTTTTCATGTTGAATGCCTTTTTTTTATTACTCATCGAAGAAAACTTCCAAGAGCTCAGCTATCACTATTAACCTTACTGAGTTACGATTATTCCCTAAGTGGGGATGACACTTAGAGTGTGTATTAGACACTAACCATCACCTACTGAGTGGGAGCTGGGAGAAGGGGTGAGGGGAAGGGGAAGTTCCATTTAAAGGATACTTACAAGGATATGGATATAAAGGAATACACTAGTCCACTCCTTCGAAAAAGGACATCCGTACCTAATCATTTTTTCACTTTGGTTATTTACCAGTTCAATAAGAATTGTGCACAGATTTCTTGCTTGTAGTTTTAAATGCATATATCCACACAAGAACACAATCATGCAGTACCCTGGAACTATTTGAACTCCAAAGTGCCGTGTGTCCACTGAATCAACAGTGGATTGTTGTTGTTCAGTTGCTAAGTGGTGTCGGACTCTGTGACCCCATGGACTGCAGCACACCGGGTTTCCCTGTCCTTCACTAACTCTCAGAGTTTGCTCAGATTTATGTCTGTCAAGTTGGTGATGCTATCTAACCATCTCATCCAAAGCTGTCCTCTTCTCCTGCCTTTGATCTTTTCCAGCATCAGGTATTTTCCAGTGAGTCAGCTCTTCACATCGGGTAGCCAAAGCATTGGAGCTTAATCTTTAGCATGAGTCCTTTCAACAAATATTCAGGATTGATCTTCTTTAGGATTGACTGGTTTGATCTCCTTGCTTTCCAAGGGACTCTCAAGAGTCTATTCCAGCACCACAATTTGAAGGCATCAATTCTCTGGCACTTAGTTTTTATGGTCCAGCTCTCACACACACACATGACTACTGGAAAAATCATAGCTTTGACTATACATACCTTTGTTGTCAAGTGATATCTCTGCTTTTTAATACACTGCCTAGGTTTGTCACAGCCTTAGTTCAGTTGCTCAGTTGTGTCTGACTCTTTGCAACTCCATGAACCGCAGCATGCCACGCCTCCCTGTCCATCACCAACTCCCAGACTCATGTCCATAGAGTCGGTGATGCCATCCAGCCATCTCATCCTCTGTCATCCCCTTCTCCTCCTGCCCTCAATCCCTCCCAGCATCAGGGTCTTTTCCAATGAGTCAACTCTTCGCATGAGGTGGCCAAAGTATTGGAGTTTCAGCTTCAGCATCAGTCCTTCCAATGAACACCCAGGACTGATCTTTAGGATGGACCGGTTGGATCTCCTTGCAGTCCAAGGGAGTCTCAAGAGCCTTCTCCAACACCACAGTTCAAAAGCATCAATTCTTTGGTGCTCAGCTTTCTTCAAAGTCCAACTCTCACATCCATACATGACTACTGGAAAAAGCATAGCCTTAACTAGATGGACCTTTGTTGGCAAAGTAATGTCTCTGCTTTTTAATATACTATCTAGGTTGGTCATAGCTTAGTGAGATTATAATCAGGAAAATACTAGGGTTTCAAGGTGAGGAAGGCCCCTGAGCTAAAATTCCCATACCACATGAGCTACATTTCCTAGAAGACTTGCAAAATGCTCAAACTATTTCTTTATAAAGGTCCATAAGTAGGTAAGTAAGTTATTATAATAAATACTTCTTTTCACAAACTCGAGAGAAAATAATCACTTTGGTTGTACTCTCACTTTGACAAAAGCAAAATACAATTATTTAGACTGTTATCTGTTTTATGTTAAACAGTTCTTTAAAAAGAGATGAAGAAAAAAAAGAAAAAGAAAAAATTTCCTCACACCAAAGTATTTTTCTAGTCCTTACAACTTCCTGGGATTGCACATATTTTAAATTTTGCTAATCAACACCTTTCTCTCCTCCCTAATTGAAATGCACCATCTAATAAATGGTTTAAAGCTTCTACACTATTCACATCTTCATGTCCCTGGGTTGACAGAATAGACCACTGCAGGTATTTTAATTGAGACTGAGGTATACAATGAGAGCATCCTTATATTGGCACAAAACTGTGAAAGTAAGTCAGAATTCACTATGATTTTGTCATTGTCTATATAAACGGTTTACATGGAGCCAAGAAATCTGGAATTCCTTTCCACATCTAATTTGTCTGCTAAATCTCTACATGTTATACAAAGCAAATACCACACAGAGTGATGAATCATTCTAAGAAGATAGGAGGACCCTTTGCAGTTTAATTACAAGCATGGGGCAACTATTTAGACAAAGGTTGAGGCTTCTCTGGTGGCTGAAATGGTACAGAATATGCCTGAAATGTGGGAGACCTGGGTTCAATTCCTGATTGGGAAGATCCCCTGAAGAATCCCCTGGAGTGGCAATTCACTCCAGTATTGTGGCCTGGAGAATTCCATGGACAGAGGAACCTGATAGGATACAGGCCATGGGGTGGCAAAGAGTCGGACACGACTGACCAACTAACACTTTCACTACGATAGTCACTGAAGGTACCAACAACCAGTCAAAATGGTGCAAAGATTAAACTGAACCACAGCTGTAGAAACAAACTTTATCCAAACTTAAGCAGTCTCATTAAGATGCAGCTGTCATTAAACCCTCTGTGGGAGTTTCCTGCTTGAAAGAATGCTGACCCTTAGCACCGGGAGGTATAAATTCAGCTACTATAAACCCCCTCTGGAGGAGCTTCCATCCAGGAGGGAGAATGTTTATTGGCTTCAGGATGAATATGTCTAATGGAACTCTCCATACTTTCTCCACTGAAGTCCCAAACTCCTCATTTTTGAGAAGCTGGAATATAAGCCCTCGCCCTTTGCTACTCAGCAACTTTCTCACTACTAAGTATTCCTTCATACATGTTGATTAAAATTTATCTCCCATTAATCTGCTGTCATTTCATTTGCAGGTCCCTGACCACTTGGAGTTTCTAGAGGAAGTTTTCCTCCTAACAGCATGCTAAAATATAAAAGCACTATCTCATTGGGAGAAAGAAAGGGAGAAAGGGCTCAGTTGTGTCTGACTCTTTGCAACCCCATGGACTGTAGCCTGCCAGGCTCCTCTGTCCCTGGGATTCTCCAGGCAAAAATATTGGATCTTTCTGACCCAAGGATTGAACTCAGGTCTTCCACATTGCAGGCAGATTCTTTACTATCTGAGCCACCAGGAAAGCCCAATTATCTCATTAAATAATGTCAATAAGTTGAATAAATTATTCTTTTAATACCATTATTCCCTATTTACAAATCAGAACCCTGAAGCTTAGAGAAACTATGTGACTAAGAATCTATCAATTGGTATTATGGTAGAACCAATATTCTCACCCCAAAATGATCCCCTTTCCAGTGTTTATTTCCTTTTGCAAAGAACCTCTGATATGATTTGCATTGACTCTTTCCTTTATAGTTCATCAGGCTCCCCAAAGTTTTCCAAGTCCATGCACATATAGAAAATGATAATATACTGGTAATGGCCACACCAAGGGAAATGAAAGAGGCCACTTGTACTTATATGTGATAACTGTGACCAGCCTACATACAGCCCTATCCTATCTCTTCTTCAATGTCCCATGGCTAACATGCAACCCATTTGTGATGTCATGCACAATGGCTGGGAGGCACCAGACCAGAGGATATCAAGCATTACATAGGACTTCCCTGGTAGTCCAGAAGTTAAGAATTCACCTGCCAATGCAGGGGATACAGGTTTGATCCCTGGTCTGGGAAGATCCTACATGTCACGGGGCAACTAAGCCCATGTGCCACAACTACAGAGCCCAGGCTCTAGAGCCCCTGCTCTGTAACAAGAGGAGCCACCACAAGGAGAAGCCCACACACTGCAGCTAGAGAACAGTCCCCAACTCATAGCAACTAGAGAAAGCCTGCAGCCAGCACAGTCAAAACTAAATCACTTTATCAAAAGAAACTTCCTGGTATTTCAAGACGAGTTGAATACAGAGACTCTTAATAAAATAAAAGCATGATACAGTAGCTAGTCCTATTATTGGTAATGGTGAGCTGTGCTGAATACCACAAGAAGATGCACAAATAATATCAGAAAATATCCAAAAAGGGATATAAAGAAAATACTGGACCTCCTCAGAATGGGGAGGTGTTAGAAAGACTCCAAAAGTATTACAGAAGTCAGTCTCTGCAGGCTTCAATTGCCTGGTATTTGTGATTATCCACTTTTTATTTCTAGCTGAAATATTTTCTGATGCTATTCAATATCTCCATATGGATGTTTCAGTGACATGACAAAACTCAGCATCTCCTAATTCATGATTTCTCCCTTTCAGACTTCTTTGCCTGTTTAAAGGTAGGGTACCACCATCCATCTGGCCAAGCGCACTGATCAGAAACTTCAAAAACCTTTGGACACTTATCTTCCTCAACCCCGATACTTAAGCTGTTACCATTTCTTTTCATTTTAACTTCAGAACAGCCTTCAAATCTATCTTGTTGTTGTTTAGTTGCTAAGCCATGTCCAGGCCATGTTCAACTCTTTGTGACCCCATGGACTATAGCCCACCAGGCTCTCCTCTGTCTATGGGATCTCCCAGGCAAGAAACCCACTGGAGTGGGTTGTATTTCTAGTCAGGGATCTTCCAGACCCAAGGAACAACACACATCTCCTGCACTGGCAGGCAGATTCTTTCACATGGAAAAGCCCAAAACCATCTAACTCTCCCTTAAATACACTTCCAAAAACTAGAATACAGAATCATGCTGTTTTTGTATAGCCCACAATATAAGAATGAATTTTACATTTTGAAATGGTTAAAAAAAAATCAAGAGACTATTATATTATGGCACATAAAAATGATATGAAATTCAAACTTTAGTATAAATAAAAAAGTTTTACTGGAATGCAGCCATGCTTACTCATTTACATATCATCTATGATTGCTCTAGCACTATAAAAGAAACCTTGAGTGGTTGCAACAGAGACTGTAAGGGCAATAACTCCTAAAACATTTAGTGTATGGCCCTTTACAGAAAATTTTATCTATCTGTTAGACTTCCTTTGGTCTTTTGGCAGAAGGGATAACTTGTCCATCCAGGAAGTGGTTTACAAATCTTTCAGTTAACTTCCTTCAAGCTGCTAGATTTATCTTTTCAAATGCAAATCTTATCACTCTCTTAAAGCTTTCCAAAATCTTCCTTTTTTTTTTTCTTTTTAACAATGAAGATTAAGATGGCTTGCTGGATACCACTTTACCTGGTTACAGACTTCCTTGACTATCTCTTTAGTCTCACTTACAAACCACTGGAATTCAAACACAGATCCTTGCTTTCAATTCCTTTGCTGAGAATGTTCCCATTTACATGGAAATTCACTTTTTTTCCTTACCTGCTCTTTGTCCAAATCAGTCCCATTTAGGCTTTAGTTTCAGCTCAACTTAACACTTCTGGGAAGTATTACAACACCCTTTCTGTCCAGCAGGTTAGTTGGGCTCCCTGTCCTATAAGAATATATTCTCCTTTACTGGACTTGTTACAATTTGCTATAAAACTGAAAGATTATTTAATATTCTTCTCCATTGTTTTAAATTCTTCAAAGGTGAGGCTGATGTTTATTTTGCTCATCATTACATCTGGTATTTTAGGTACTCAGGGAACATTTGTGAAGATACTAAGAAGAAGCGGCAAGACTACATAGAAAAACTATACAAAAAAGATCTTCATGACCCAGATAACCAAGATGGTGTGATTGCTCACTTTGAGCCAGATATCTTAGAATGTGAAGTCAAGTGGGCCTTAGGAAGCATCACTACAAACAAAGCTAGTGGAAGTGATGGAATTCCAGTTGAGCTGTTTCAAATCCTGAAAGATCATGCTGTGAAACTGTTGCACTCAGTATATCAAAAAATTTGGAAAACTCCACAGTTGCCACAGGACTTAAAAAGGTCAGTTTTTATTCCAATCCCAAAGAAAGGCAATGCCAAAGAATGCTCAAACTACTGCACAATTGCACTCATCTCACATGCTAGTAAAGTAATGCTCAAAATTCTCCAAGCCAGGCTTCAACAGTACAAGAACCGTGACCATCCAGATGTTCAATCTGGATTTTGAAAAGGCAGAGGAACCAGAGATCAAATTGCAAACATCCACTGGATCATAGAAAAAGCAAGAGAGTTCCAAAAAAACATCTATTTCTTCTTTATTTATTATGCCAAAGCCTTTGACTGTGTGTATCATAACAACCTGTGAACAATTCTTAAAGAGATGGGAATACCAGACCACCTGACCTGCCTCCTGAGAAATCTGTATGCAGGTCAAGAAGCAACATTTAGAACCGGACATGGAACAGACTGATTGCAAATAGGGAAAGGAGTATGTCAAGGCTGTATATTGTCACCCTGCTTATTTAACTTATATGCAGAGTACATCATGTGAAATCCTGGGCTGGAGGAAGCACATGCTGGAATCAAGATTGCTGGGAGAAATATCAATAACCTCAGATATGCAGATGACACCAACCTTATGGCAGAAAGTGAAGAAGAACTAAAGAGCCTCTTGATGAAAGTGAAAGAGGAGAGTGAAAAATTTGGCTTAAAAGTCAACATTCAGAAAACTAAGATCATCGCATCCAGTCCCATCACTTCATGGCAAATAGATGGGGAAACAATGGAAACAGTGAGAGATTTTTTGAGGGCTCCAAAATCATTGCAGATGGTGATTGCAGGCATGAAATTAAAGGACGCTTGCTCCTTTGACCAACCTAGACAGCATATTCAAAAGCAGAGACATTACTTTGCCAACAAAGGTCCATCTAGTCAAAGCTACGGCTTTTCCAGTAGTCATGTATGGATGTGAGAGTTGGACTATAAAGAAAGCTGAGCGCTGAAGAACTGATGCTTTTGAACTGTGGTGTTGGAGAAGACTCTTAAGAGTCCCTTTGACTGCAAGGAGACCAAACCAATGCATCCTAAAGGAAATAATTCTTGAATATTCATTGGAAAGACTGATACTGAAGCTGAAACTCCAATACTTGGGACACCTGACGCAAAGAAGTGACTCATTTGAAAAGACCCTCATGCTGGGAAAAGACTGAGGGCAAGAGGAGAAGGGGATGCCAGAGGTTGAGATAGTTGGATGGCATCACTGAATCAATCAACATGAGTTTGAACAAGCTCTGGGAGTTGGTGATGGACAGGGAAGCCTGGTGTGCTTCAGTCTATGGAGTAGTGGAGTCAGACAGGACTGAGCTACTGAACTGAACTGAACATTTGTGAAATGAATAAATGAATGAATATTAACAAGATCCTAAATTTATGTTTGCCTCTGCCCACTAAATCATTAAAATGTAACTGGGTCAGTTATTCACATAGTTGGGTTTCTCTGGTGACTCAGACAGTAAAGAATCTGCCTGCAATGCAGGGCACCCAGATTCAATCCCTGGGTTGGGAAGATCCCCTGGAGAAGGGAATGGCTACCCACTCCACTATTCATGCCTGGAGAATTCCATGGACAGAGAGGCCTGACAGGCTATAGTCCATGGGATCAAAAAGAGTTGAAAGCAACTAAGCGACTAACACATAGATTTTAACTGATTCATCAGATCAATTAAAGCTGATTTGATGAACACCATTTTTAAGCTAATAATGTTTTTCAACGGTTCTCTCATTTAAAGTAGTACTCCTTCCCTGGAGGAGGACATAGCCACTCACGCTGGTATTCTTACTTGGAGAATTCCATGGACAGAGGAGCCTGGTGGGCCACAGTCCATGGTATCTCAGGGTGGGACACAACTGAAGTGACTTAGCAAGCACATACAAATAGTTAAAACAGAATGACCTCTGATATTTGGATTTAAGACATAGGCAAGTTCCACACGAAAAATTTTCCCCAATCATGAGAAAAAAACTATATGTTTTGTAACTGAAATTCAAATGTAGCTGGACATCCTGAATTCAATCTGGCAACTCTACTTTAAAGAGGTCTCTGGTGAAAAGTAAATTTGCCTTGGTTATTTCAGTTCTAACAACGTATTAGCATAAACAGCTGATAAAATTATGAAGGTGACTGATAGAAATGAAGGAATATGGCATTTTAATGTAATAATGCCTGCCTATAAAACTGAAAAGATCATAATCTAAGAAATAAGAAAATTAGCAGAATGAAAAAACCACCAACAAATTAATCAGAAAAATCAAGAAACAAGGCTAATGTCAACTGAAAAAAATAAATGCACAATTTGAAAGTGGTGAGTTCAGTTACATCTGGGGCAAAAGGAGGACTCTAGCCATGGAGATCACCTCTCAAACAGCTCTGAGAAACTGCTCCATAAAAGTGAGGGGGGCCTTCGGTATGTATGTGATTTTAGTGAAAGAAAATACATGCAATCAAGCACACACTTTGACAGAAGGTCGCTGCTAGTCCCAGGAAGGTTGCTGCTCACAGATGTCTCCTTTAATGATTTTAATGATTTTCTAGAAGAGACGATACAAGAAGTTGTGCACATAAAATATTCTACTGAAAATTTCTAAGTATCCAAAGGTCTGTTCTGTTAGTTTTTTTGTTTTGTTTTGTTTTCCAGAGCACAGATTGCCTCACACCTGATCTTTGCCCTGAGCTCCTTTCAGGATGTATTGCAGATTAACAACTGCATTTGACTACTGACCTAATCCTTGCACAGGCAGATGGCAGGGGACAAATTTTAGTTGGCACCAAGCAATATGCAGATAAAAAAGATTTAGCAACTAGCTCTGAGCCTCTACGAAAACCTTTAGATTCTCCTGAAAATATAAAATGTATTGAGATAAAATTATCAGAATTAAGTCGAGAGAAGGTAGAGATGGGGTAGATCAACAATATGCTTAGAAGAGAAGAAAGTGGAAGGGATCTTAAAGCTTTGTGAACACATGTCACTTTGCTTCTTAGAATGCACGTTTAGTTTGAAATTAAAGCTAATAGCAGGCCATATGTTGCAGTTTTGTCTGCAACTTAAAAAAGAAAGCCAGTATGAAGTAAAACTCATAGCACTCTCAGTTCTCATATAAGATTTGAACTAAATTATCACAAAGGAATTTATTCATAAAATACAGGTAACTGTCATTATCTATACAAGCTCAGGGCTTCCCCAGTGGCTCAGCAGTAAAGAATCTGCCTGAAATGCAGGAGACAAGGAAGACGTGAGTTCAATCCCTGGGTCTGGAAGATCCCCTGGAGAAGAAAATGACAACCCACTCCAGTATTCTTGACTGGAAAATCCCATGGACAGAGGAGCCTGGCAGGCCACAGTCCATGGGTTCAAAAAGAGTTGGACATGACTGAGAGACTAAGCTCGCACACACACACACACACACACACACGTACAAGCTTAAGGTAACATAAACAGAGCTATTAACAATAATAACACATGCTGACAAAGTTCATTTAATTACCTAGGCAAATTTATTTTTACCTATTCACCACCCTCCTCTCCATCTGCATCTCAAAAAAAAAAAAGTGTAATCAATGGATTTTTGTTTTATACAATCTAATTTTCTACATGTGTCAAATTCGTGTCTAATTATGGGTAAAATAAATCCTTCCAGGGATCCAAATTCTTGATGGGGTTTAATTATGTTCTGATTCTTACAAATTAGTGCAATTGCAACTGGAATATCTAAGCAACTCCCTTCCTCGTCCACCCAAACACCCATTTCCCTACACTTGATGATTCATGATGGGCTTGTCAGGCCATTGGATACTAGTGAACATTATTTTGAGTGAATATGCTAGTGAGTATTATGTTGAGTACTCAAGCAGTCTCAGGGATTCCACCCCTAGAATACTGGGAATACAGCAGAAATTTTGTACTTCAATTTCTGCATTTAGCACCTGTAGGGAAAGAGCAAATTAGCCATGACGGCATGTTCAGGCTCTCTCTGGCCACATGTTTTATAAATAACGACTACTTAACAGCTGAGCTAATATATAGCATTGCGCATGCGTATCACGAGGTACTCGCTTGGTCACAAGCTACTTTGTGCTGTAGGTATATATGAGCCCCACCTAAGAAAGCAGCAGCATACTGTGGCGTTACGGCTTAGTCACGTGAGGAGAGAATACTGCTACGGCTGCTGTGTCAGCCAGGAGAGAGTTTGTGCAGTTATCTTGTGTTACGTCTGCTACTATGGCTCCTGTGCCAGCCAAAAGAGAATAAACATGTCTGAAGTTCCTATAGCTCCTCACATGTTCTTCCAGCCTCTTAGTTTGCACCGTGCCTACCCTGGGTTCAACTAACAGTGTATCACAAACAGAATGAGGAGCAATTCAGCACCTGTGTATGCTCCTTTTTCTTTGATTGAAGAATTAAATGAAGAAAGCTGTTTTTAAAACGTCTTCTTTGAGCTGTCTATAGCTGTCTTCTCCACAACCCAACCCAACACACATTAACAATCTTACAGTGATCTCTGGTTTCTGAAGGTTCACTGGACAGGAGTAATTGCTAAATATTTTGTAAAGGCATGTTTGAGGTCTCTAAATCAGCATAAGTAAATTTTATTTTTCCAAAACAGATGCTTTCTGCCTGAAAGGATAGACACACACATTCATCTGCTTTCTACATTGTATTGTTATGCTATAAGGTTCTGAAATAATCTCTCTTTTGAATTTCACTTGATCACACTCCAACCACAGTGTATAATGGTTCCCAGCCCTCTACGCTGACACAGAAATGCATTTTCCATTACTGTTCACATCCCTGCCTGCCTAGACAGATTTTCCCAGGTGCTTCAGCTTTTGCAGTTCAATGCATCTCTCCCTGAGAAGTGAATAAAATCCAGTTGTTTTCTTATTTATTTTGCATCTTTTTCCAAGAACATTTGATTCCTATTTAGATACTCAAGCACTGCTTATTATTCAAGATGCAGCAGGAAGTCAGGGTGAGAAAGAGCACTGATCAGTACACATGAGAAAAATAACTTTGTTTCCATTAAGGCTTTCTGCCAGGGAAGGGAAAAAAACAAACAAAATGAAACAACTAGATAAAAAAGAACACAAAACATACTCATCAGCAGCTTTTTCTACAATGAATTTGCCTATCTTGCAGGCCTACTGAACAGTTTACCTCACCAAAAGGTTACTTAAGCAATAACTGTATGATTTGAATTATTATTAGCTATCCTGAATAAGAAATCTTTGAAAAGGTAATACAGCTTTATGCCAGTGGTTTCTGTATTGTAGCAATATTTTAAAAGTCTGTTTTTCTAAAGAGATTATCTAGATATAAAAATTTCAGTACATAATAATAGATACTAATGATTTAAATTATGTGTATTACACAGAATAAAGCATGGCATATATAGAGATACACTGGATAGACACATCTATTTATTTATATTTTAATGTAATTTTAATTTTTTGTTAATGCTAAATATTTACCAAGGTCAAGAATAAAATCTGAAACTTATAATTTTGTTTTCCTGGTTGATATGGGGTGATCTGGGTCCCACAAAAATGTATGTTTTAATCACTGGTAATTCAGAATATGACCATACTGGAAGTAGGTTTGTAGCAGAGGTAATTAGGCAAGATGAGGAAATATTGCAGTAGGGTGAATTCTTAATCCAATATTATCAGTACACTTATAAAAAGATATGAACATATAAGATTGCCATTTGAAGATGGAGGCAGAAAATGTAGTTATGTAGCGACAAGTCAAAAGCACCAAGAACTGAGAGCTACTGACCGAAGCTAGGAAAAGGAAAGGATGCACTCCACTCAGTCTCGGAGGGAACAGAGTCCTACCAACACCTTAACTTCAGGTGTCTACACTAAAGGACTATGAAAGAAGATTGAATTCTCTGGTGATTTTCTTTTCAGAGGTAAGGGGTACATTTTCGTCTGGACCTCTTTCCTACTTTTCCTCAAATCTTGCCTTAATTTCCTGCCTCATCTCCCATCTGATTTAGGACTACCAGCAGAACCCTCCATGTTTCTTCTCACAATAGAGACATAGTATTTGGTGACAGAACGTGGAAGTTAAGATTTGGTACTATGAAAAGAAAAGCTAAGGTTCAAACCTTGGTTCTGTCCCTTGAAAGTGCGTGTAAGGGTTCTATTCCTTACTGAGTGACTGTGGATACGGTTCTAAACCCATCTAAGTTCATCTTCCACATGTATGATCCATAAAACTGTCCTAAGAATTCAACGGTAACATGCACAAAAGACATTTGCAAAGTGTTTAGCATATGTGCATGCCTGCTCTGTCACTTCAGTCATGTCCAATCCTTTGTGACCCCAGGGACTGTAGCCCGCCAGGCCCCTCTGTTCATAAGGATTCTCCAGGCAAGAATACTGGAGTGGGTTGCCATGCTCTTCTCAAAGGGATCTTCCCAATTCACTTCTCTTAAGTCTCCTGCATTGGCAGGTGGGTTCTTTACCACTAACGCCACCTGGGAAGCCCTTAATAACTTTTTAATAAATATGACTGATTAATTGTATTATGATAATTCAAGAGAAATCACAATTTATATCACCTCATTCTAGACTGAAAATTTCTCTCCCCATCCCCAGTTTTAAGCAATATTTATTACATTTCCTCAAAATAGTTTCCAGTTTTTTTTTCAGTCTTCATCTAAGCAAAATATTCTCTTTGTTTCTAGTTGTAAAATATAATAGAAAATAATGTAAGAGGTTCTCATATTTTTTCAACCAGATATAGCAAACATGTTTATTAGCAAGCAAGTTATATATCATATATGCTTTACATGTTTTGAGCAGTCAAATATATAAAGACAAAGCCCAACTATTAACATCTCCACCAGCATTAACCATTCTCTTCAGATTGTGGTATTGCTCCTTGCATATTTTAATCATTTACTAATATGTATTTCTCCAGAACAATATATACAATCAGTATTTTTTAAAATGTTCATAAATGGTATACTATGAGACTTCAATTAATTCAAATAACTTTTTTCTACATTGATACATGTGTCTCCAGATTATGGTAATGATATAAGGTATCCCACTGCATGATCATTCCAACTGTTTATGCATTTCTCCACTGGCAATATCTAATAAATGAAAAAAGCATATATCTAGAACTTAACTATACATATCTGAGAGAAATGATTAACGCATATTTGTAAGATTAAATGAATAAGAAAAATAACTGCAAAAGTATTTTCAAGGGCATTATTTTAAATTTTAAATACAGTCAAGTTTTAAAAAAATGAAGGAAAATGTGAAATAGTTTATTTATAATCATACCCAATCCCATGTTCTCTGCAGAAATGCTGATGTTAATCTTTTATTCATTTAGTGTGAATTCAGTTGCTTTTCTATTTACTCTCTCTTTCACACACAATCACAAAAGTTTCTTTTAATTAGCTATCAAAGGAATCATGATGAATAAACTGTTTTACAACTTTTTCATTTAACATGAAAGTTTCCATATCATACAGATCGAGCTTAATCTTTTTAATGGCTGCATTATATTTTATTGTACCCAAGAATCAAAATTTACATATTTATTTCCCTACTGGTGTAAAACAATCTATGCCCACATACAGAAGTATTACTATTAAGTAATACTATTAAGTATTACTAATAAGTTCCAGATTTGAAATTGCTGAATCAAATAGTAATGAGATTAAACTTCATTTTATATATACATTAGAAACTGTTTTTTCAGTAGTTCTTTTTTCTGCTTTGACCATTATTCTTTTGAATTGTTTTCTCCAAAAGCAAACAATAAATAGTATAGTATATATAATATATATATATATATATCAATTATATAGAATATATATCATTATAGTGTATACATATATATATATATATATATATCTCAGTACGTGGCTCTATATGCTGTTAATGTTTCTCCCTAGGGAGAAGGCAATGGCACCCCACTCCAGTACTCTTGCCTGGAAAATTCCATGGATGGAGGAGCCTCGTAGGCTGCAGTCCATGAGGTCATGAAGAGTCGGACACGACTGAGTGACTTCACTTTCACTTTTCACTTTCATGCATTGGAGAAGGAAATGGCAACCCACTCCAGCATTCTTGCCTGGAGAATCCCAGGGACGGGGGAGCCTGGTGGGCTGCCGTCTCTGGGGTCGCACAGAGTCAGACACGACTGAAGTGACTTAGCAGCAGCAGCAGCAGCAGCAGGTACTAGTTTTACAGGTTTAACTGTGGTATTTTTCACCTTCTAACAAATTTTATTATATTACTAACTTTTCCTAAGTTCTGTTATTTATTTGTTTTTTGCTTGAGAAAATTCATCATTCTAAGTTTATACTAGATAAGTCTCCTAAGAAAGTTTAGTGCTTCCATTATTTTACATTAAATTTTTAAGAATTTTCTAATATTATTTTTTCTAAGTTGTTAATTCTCATTCCTACTTGTAATCTAATCACTAGAATCCCCCCTGTCAGTCAGACTTCAACGATTTCTTTTTTTTTTAATAGTATTTTTTATTTTTAAATTTACATAATTGTATTAGTTTTGCCAAATATCAAAATGAATCCGCCACAGGTAACGATTTCTTGAACCTCCACTGCCGCCACCGTGGAAGCCACCATCATCTCCCTTTGCCTAACCTGTTACAATCACCTCTTAATAACCATGATACTTCAATTCTCATCACAGTAACAGAGCTATTTTCATGAAATATAGAGCAGTTTGTTTCAGCTCCCTGCTTGAAGCCCTCTACACAGAGGGCTTGTGGACTTGCAACAGCATGAATGAATGGCAAGTGCATTTTGTTTAGTGAAAGAAACCAGACTCAAAAGGTTACACATGGTATGATCTAAGTTATAAGACAGTCTCAAAAAAGCAGAACTATAGCGACAGAGAGCAGAATTGTGGTTGCCCAGGCTGGAGGTGGAGGAAGGGATGACTTTCAGAGAGACATTATGGAACTTTTGGGAGTGATAACAAATTTTTCTTTGTTTAGATGGTCAAAGATAGTTACCTAATTCTGTGTGTTTATCATTATTCACAGTTCTATAGACTAAAAAGAGTGAATTTTGTTATGTGTCAATTATACCTTAATAAACTTAACAAAGAACCCTTTGGCAGCCCTCTATTGTTTTTTAAATGAAATTTGACTTATTATTATAGTTTATAAGGCTCTGCTTGAAATCGAGCCTGTCTGCTTTTCAACTTTATCTCCCACACCTTTCCTTTCAACACCTTCTGACCAACATGGCCAGGACTTTTTACTCTTGTGGGGCAATGCCAAGCTTGTTCCCCTCTCAAGGCACTGCACTTGCTCTTTTTCTAGGCCAGAAATGCCTTTCTTTGTGATTATACCATGTTAGAATTACTAGCTTCTAAAAATATCTATGCTCAGATATTGGGTTCAGAAATTCTGTTTCACACAACATACTTCCATGTTAGTAGACTCCATGAAGATATGGCTATTTCAAATGACAATCAAGTTCCTCATCTAAGAAGGTATCTTGGCCTTACTCATAAAACTAGTTTGCTTATTTATACTCTGCCTTTTATCAAAGGTTTTAAATGGCTTAGAAAATACATACTACAAAATCAAATAAAACTGAGTAGATGAATGTATTGGGCTTCCCTGGTGGCTCAGCAATAAAGAATCTGCATGCTATGAAGGAGATACAAGAGACACGGGTTTGATCCCTGGGTCTGGGAGATTCCCTGGAGGAAGAAATGTCAACCCTCTCCAGTATTATTGCCTGGAAAATTCCATGGACAGAGGAGCCTGGCAGGCTACAATCCAGGGAGTTGCAAACAGTCATACATGATTGAGTGACTGAGCACACACACAGAGATCACAGAGATGAATGTATTAAAGTGAAGGAATATACAATAGAAAAAAAAAAAAAAAAACATGAGGAGAGACCATCACAAAAGAGCTGTGATATTCTGTTCTAATCACAGAGATGAGCCCTATATTGCTTTGTGTTTTCTAGTCCCTAGTAAACTGGAAAACAATCATTTCTATAACTCTCAGTGTCCATGAGACCAACACCCACTAGCTCAGGGAACAGAAGACTATTCTTGGTACTGAGTCTGGAGATATATTTCTCCAGGGTGTTCTCACAAGGTATCCACAGGGTAATCCAGAGAATAACATCCTCAACGAAATTCTTGCAGTAAATACAGTAATGAGTTTCACAGAACTGCTTCTTCTAATGATCCTCAGTGTGGCCCAAGGGCATAATTCCAAAATACAGTTCTATAAAAACAATTCAGGCATGGAGCTACAGAAGATCTGAGTGGTGGTACCAGTCAGTGGTTAGTCTAATTCATCTATACCTTTTTTTCATACTTATGGTTTAATCCAAGAAGAGATTTCAGATTATCTTTAGCTCATTGGAAAAGACCCTGATGCTGGGAAAGACTGAGGGCAGGAGGAGAAGGGGGGCGATAGAGGATAAGATGATTGGATGGCATCACTGACTCAATGAACATGAGCTTGAGCAAACTCAGGGCAATAGTGAAGGATGCTATAGTCCGTGGGTGTCATAAAGAGTTGGACACGACTTAAGTGACTGAACAATAACAAGAACAATGTTTTTCAGTGTATGTTTTGAGCAGTGTTAATAGCTATTGAGTTTAATAAAAAAAAAAAGTCTCTGTGGTAAATTACGCTATGCATGAAAGAACTATTCTGAAGCATATCCTGATGCCAGACACTTTCCTTTTTTGAACATTTTTGTTTACCATTGCACAAGGTCAATTCAAGTGAAATGAATGGATTAAAATAGAAATATACCATACTCTTCCTGGTTCTTAACTGTGTCTAGAAATATGCTTGCCTCCTATTACCCTTTACCTGAAATGTGGACTTGTGATAAAGCCACTTTCTCAAAAGCAGTGGGCTTTCTTGGTTATTAAAAGCACCTCCCAAATTTGTGTGTACCCAATGCAGAACTATATCATTTGGCTAAAGGAATTTCTTAAAGATTAGACTGAAACATTATAATATGAACTGGAGCCCAGAGTTCATAAAGGGGTTTAAAAGCTGATCTTTTTAAAATAAAAATTAACATTAATAATGACCTGAAAAATCCTGAGGCCTGAAAAGTAAGAATTTTTCCTTCATCACAGAATTTAAAGAAGCAGTTCTGAAGTCTATTGATAACCTGTAAACAAAGAGATTCAACTGAACACAATCTATGACCCAGAAGATTAATAGATCTGTTGAGACAAATGCAAATTATTTCATTTACAATGACTTTGTCATGGACCATATGAAATGAGCTATTTAAATCAAGAAATACACTGCATCTTCATTTTCTTGACCTCCCAATCTGTTCATCTGGTCACTGAGAGAAATAGCTTTCAATATCCAGTGTCTGGAGCAACTTAACATAAGATCAACTCAACAGAAAGACTAATTCACACTGATAACTTCCTGGTTGCCATATCAATGCTACTATTGTTGAACCCATAAAAAGTAAGATGAGTGTAAAATTCAGTGGATTGTCCCTTTCTTTTTAAAGTAAGAGTGTTGAAGTTTTTTTTTATATTATTCAATCTGCATCATACTTATCTTCAGTTTAAAAAGCACCATGTCCTAATTTCTTCATGTATTATCAAATATTGCTGCAGTCCATGGGGTCACAAAGAGTCGGACAAGACTGAACGACTGAACTGAACGAAACTGATTATCAAATGAATAAAGAAAGCACGTTATGACCATGCAGCTTTTACTATCAGGCTTCATTGACTTTTAAACACTAGCGGGGAGAATAGCACTGTTTCTTGCAATTGATGTGTCTCCATTTGGCGATGATGCTGGGCATACGCACATGCCAGGCAGCCTATTGAGAATATCATATACAATACGTAATGATGCCCAAATTACAATGAAGCCTTTGTCATCACCCCCAAATCAAGAAGTTTGGCAACACATCTCTAGTCATACCTGTCCATGCACTCAAATCAGAGGCCTCTTTTGATACCTTAAAACGTCTAGATTTTTCATTACACAGCTCTGTAGTGCTTTGGCCTGAGTTTAAAACAAGCTCTTCTAAAAAGCTAGTGTGGAATGCTGATACCTGCAATTCTTGCTCCTGGAGCCCCAGAGTATACTGTGCTCTTTCTACTTACAATGTTGACATAACATGTCCTTCCTGATTCACTCTTAGCAACTTTGGGCTAGTGAGGAAACATGGTTAATTATTAGAGTTATCCTCCCTTTCACTTGCAGATAAATCCAGCCTTCTGATGCCCAAACATTCCTCCCTCCTTGTATTTCAACATGGATGATTCTTCCTCCTTGTTAAGGGAAAATATTCATGCTGACTAGTGAGGTACCTTAACCACAGAACTCTTTATCCCAGTTCACCCCACCCCCATTCCTGCCAGTCCTTTCCTGGCCTGGGGATAACCTTTCTATTCCTCATTAATCCCTCACCTGCCATTCTAATTCATTTCATGGCCCCCTCCATAAAAATCATAACACCTTTTTCTAACTCACCTTCCACTAGTCATTTTCTCCTTCTTTGGTAACTAAATGATACCTTGATTTAAAAAAAAAAAAACCTAAGCTCTATGGCTAAAATTTGGATGTTATTTAAACACAATGCCAGTATGTTTTGATATGTCTATGTTGCCCATTGTTCCATAAAATTAATTATTTATTCAAGACCTGACTATGGTACAATACAAACTTAATTTGCCACAATAAACTTTCCTAAGATTTATCTTCTATGATAAAATAAATTAAAAAATGAAAGTAAGGAGTAAAATAAACAAATAAGAGGACAGGAATTTTCTTGTAAGAAACAGAATAGTTTCTCTAGATGCTTTTATGGCTATTATTCAACACTTTTAAGATTGACCAACCAAAAAAGCAGAACTGATTCAAACATATGTAAATGAAGAAATGCAAGAATTGAAAATAATTTGAGACCAAAAGTGCTTGGTAAATCAGGATGTCAGTGAATGTGTCTGGTTCTAAGCCTGAAGGACTTTAGAAACCTGGTTTTCATGTGTGATACATCCTGTAAGACTGAGAATTTTCCACTGGGTGTCTCTAGGGTCCTGTTCCATGACCTATTTCTTTCTTCTCTCTCACAGGTTATCTTAGCCCCAACTGTCCTTCCTTGCTCTTGATAAAAATCGAAATTGCCAAAATAATTGCTGCTAATCTACAAAAATAATTTCTCCCTCTTTTGAGGACCAGAACCATCTTCAACCAACTAATAATTCCCTGAAGTAGTTGAACTTCAGCTAAATGTATCTTGCTAATGTTCTACTAAAAAACAAAGGTCCCCTTCCCTAAGCCAAGACTCTCCTTTAGAGTCTTCTCTAGACCAGCATTTCAAGCGGCAGCTGACACTAGGAGGCTCTAGCTGATTTTTTTTTCCATGGCTGAAATGCTAAGAGCATCCTCATATTCAGCAGAAATGGGAAAAGGTGCAAAAGAGACTCACATTCAATTAATAAAGTTTAGGAAAGTGACATATAAAATCATAAACTGATTTTTTTAAAATCCTCAGACAATAACTGTTACATAAATCAGAACATGTATGTCAGTAACATGTCTTTTTACAGAAGACAAATCATAATCATAAGGTCAATTCATTAACTTTCAATAAGAAATAGATAAATCAGGACAAGATTGCAAGGAGCACATTTTGCCAGAAATTTTTCTCCTACAGGGAGACAGAGCTGCATGGAAAATCAGTTATTAGTCTTAATACTGTTTGGTGATTATAGAATCAGGAAAATAATGAGTTAGCAAGATGAATCAAGTGTCCATTGGCACAGACTAAGAGAATCTGACTCACCCATGGACAAAGAGGCTCTGGAGTTCTCATAGCCCACTGGCTGAATGAGGCTCCCTCCTCTTGGATACATTTTACTAACTTTTGCTTTTGGGTATCCTTTTAAATTGCCTCTACAAAGTCTGCCTTTTCTTATTAAAACATTCTTTCCTTAGGAATGTTAGGTCATATAATAGGTAAAGGTCCCCTTGGTTTAAAAGCAATTCCAATTCTTTAAAGTAACTGATTCATTATATGTTGATTTCATAGAGTAACTCTCAGAAGACAATCTTATTTCTTTATGTCAAGATTCTTGGGGGACACTGCACTATAACTCACAAGAACAGCCAACACTGTATTTTTAGCACCTATTGTAGTGGGAAGAAAACCAGGTTAGGAGTCAAGAGAGTTGAATTTTGGTTTAATCTCTGACACTTAACTAGTTTTGTGACCTTGGGCAAGATATATAATTGCCTTCGTTTGGAAAATAAAATAATACCTGCTCTATTTACCTTATGGGGTTGTAGCCAAGTATACTCTGCATCACTGTACTTTAAATATCTGTTTCCCCCACCATTAAACATGTACTGACCACTTACTTATTACATACATATCCCATGCTTTGCTCTAAGCACTGAGATAGAGGGAGAAATACAGACAAATATATCAGCCCACATGGAGTTTATAGTCTAGGTGAAAGGTAAATTGTAAGAAGGAAAAAAAGACAGGAAAAGGGAACAGAAATGTCAAGCCGGTATGAGAGCATTGCAACTGAAAAGAAGTGACATCAGAAGATCTCCCTTAGAAGAGGCTTTTTGAGAAAAGAATGGAAGAGTTAGCCAGATGGATATGCAATGGAAAAGTTAATGAGGCAGAACCAACAGCTAATGTATAGACTCTGGGGTAAAAGCCAGGATCACTTGTAGGAAAAAAACAAGAAAGTAAATGAGGACTTGGCGGGTATATTAGGAGAGGAGTCAAGAGATGTGTGAGGTACTGATGCTGATGTGAGGATGAACTGAACGGGGCCAAGGACAGCATCAGAGACCTGTCGTGATGATTTTGTCATAATCCAGGTGAGAAGTATTAACTGCGTGAGCTTTTGACCTTGGACATTGGCAAGGAGATGAATAAAATCTAGATATATTCTGAAAATAGAAGAGTTACCTTTTCCCCAAAAACTGGATAGAAAATTAGAACAAGAAATACGTACGAGGTCAAAGTTCTTGGGCGTAAGTAAATGAAACACTGTGGCTGGAGAGGTTTTTAGGAAGGAAAGTAGAAATATTAGTCATTCCGGTTGGAGCATATTAATTTTGAGATTCTTGCTGGACATTCAAATGGAATATTGGATCAATACTTTTAGAAGTTAAGGGAAGATGTCCAGGGTTCAGATATAAATTTGGTGACTACCAGAACGTAGAGAGAGTAGCTAAAGCCATCCATGAGAGGCACTGTGATCACCTGCGATGCATATTTGGAAGGAAAATGAGGAAATTCAAGTACCATGACTGCTGCTGCTACTAAGTCGCTTCAGTCGTGTCCGACTCTGTGTGACCCCATGGACGGCAGCCCACCAGGCTCCCCCGTCCCTGGGATTCTCCAGGCAGGATCACTGGAGTGGGGTGCCATTTCCTTCTCCAATGTATGAAAGTGAAAAGTGAAAGTGAAGTCGCTCAGTCGTGTCCGACTCTTCACGACCCCATGGACTGCAGCCCACCAGGCTCCTCCATCCATGGGATTTTCCAGGCAAGAGTACTGGAGTGGGGTGCCATTGCCTTCTCCGAAGTACCATGAGTAGGGACACTTCAAAATAACAGGGTTTAGGCAAAAAGGTGAATCCAGAACACTATCTAAGAAGGAGTAACTGGGGAGACAGGAAAAAATACAATGCACGAATAATGTCTTGGAAGCCATCAAAGAAGAAAGCATATCAGAGAAGAAAGGATATCAAAGTGTATCATCTGGATCAAATACTGATTATGGATCTATTAAGGTGAATACTCAGACATGACCACAAGAGTTAGTATGGAAGTCATCACCTTTTATGACACGTACAGTTTGAGTAAAGGGTGGGGTAAAAATGTTGGATTTAAGAGTGGCCTCAGGAAAAAAAAAAAATCAGAAAGAAATTCCAGACAAAAAAATACAAATAAGGACAATTAAGGGGAGAAATGATGAAGTAAGAAGTTGTGTGTGTGTGTGTGTGTGTGTGTGTATTGAGAAAAGTAAACATAATCATGAACTAATGGGAACAATCTAGATAAGAGCAAAAAAAGGAGAGGAACACTGCTGCAGCAATGTTTTGAGAACAAGCAAGGACAAATTACGATGTTTGGTTTATTTATTACTACATACTCAGAAATAAGGTATGGAATGTAAGATATTTATATTGCAGTGGTTTTGGTCTGGGATGGGATCTGTTTTTCTTGACAGGCCAGAGAATACCATGTGCTCAGTCCTGTCCAACTCTTTGCAGCCATGTGGACTCTAGCCTGCCATGCTCCTCTGCCCAAGGAACTTTCTAGGCAAGAATACTGGAATGAAGTGCCATTTCCTATCACAGTGGATCATGCCAAGCCAGGGAGAGAACCCCAGTGTGTCTCCTTCACTGACAGGCCATAAGACGGGTCAAATACGAAACTCAAGGTCGTGTGGTGCCCTTGGCATTAGACCAGTCTTTTCCTGAGTTTTCTCTCCATATCTTCCTGGACTCTTTCTTTCCCCAAGGATTCAACTAAAACATAACTTTTCCTGGGAGGACTCGCTGAGGTTACATCATTCCAAGCCTCTGACCAACTAATAACCCTATCTGTTGTTGTTTAGTCATTAAGTCATGTCGGACTCTTTTGAGACCCCAAAGACTGTGGCCCTCCAGGCTCCTCTGTCCATGGGATTTCCAGGCAAGAGTACTGGAGTGGGTTGCCATTCCTTTCTCCAGAGGACCTCCCAACCCAGGGATCAAACCTGGGTCTCCTGCATTGGCAGGCAGGTTCTTTACCACTGAGCCACCAGGAGAGCCCAAGAACCCTATAGTAGGGAGAATTCTAAAGAGATTCCTGAAAGATTTCCTTCCATTGGTTAATGAGGTACTGCTGTGGAAGGACTTTGCAGGTGGAATTAAGATTATGAACTGACTTTAAAATAGGGAAATTACCCTGAATTAGTTAGTTGAGCCCAATCTAATAACATGGGCTTAAAGACAGAGAAGCCAACTGGCTTTAAGACAGAGAAACAGAACTGCCATATGACCCAGCAATCTCACTGCTGGGCATACACACCGAGGAAACCAGAATTGAAAGAGACACGTGTACCCCAGTGTTCATCGCAGCACTGTTTACAATAGCCAGGACATGGAAGCAACCTAGATGTCCATCAGTAGACGAATGGATAAGAAAGCTGTGGTACATATACACAATGGAATATTACAAAGCCATTAAAAAGAATACATTTGAATCAGTTCTAATAAGGTGGATGAAACTGGAGCCTATTATACAGAGTGAAGTAAGCCAGAAAGAAAAACACCAATACAGTATACTAACGCATATATATGGAATTTAGAGAGATGTATGGTAAAGATAACCCTATATGCGAGATAGCAAAAGAGACACAGATGTACAGAACAGTCTTTTGGACTCTGTGGGAAAAGGCGAGGGTGGGATGATTTGAGAGAATAGCATTGAAACATGTATATTATCATATGTGAAACAGACTGCCAGTCCAGGTTCGTTGCATGAGACAGGATGCTCAGGTTGGTGCTCAGAGATGACCCAGAGGGATGGGATGGGGAGGGAGGTGGGAGGGGGGTTCAGGATGGGGAACACATGTACACCCGTGGCAGATTCATGTCAATGTATGGCTAAACCAATACAATATCATAAAGTAAGTAGCCTCCAATTAAAATAAATAAATTTAAAAAAATAATAGCTATTGTCTAAAGGGACCAAAAAAAAAAGAAGCCTAGATAGGTAGGAGATTCAGAGAGATTGTAAGTTTGAAAGGACTCAACTCCATGGAGTAGATGGGCCATAAGACAAGGAACCCTGGCAGCTTCTATATGTTTAGAAGCACCCCTCCCCACCACACCCACACACACACACACACCCACACACACACGCACACTCTCTCTCTTTCTCTCTCACACACACCCCTCCACTCCCACTGTCAACTGCCATCAAAGCACTAGGAAGCTCACACATGCAATAGCAAGAAAAACTGAATTCTGCCATGAAACTGCATGATCTAAAATGTAGATTCATCCCTAGATCTTCCAGAAAAAATGCAGACTTGCCAACACCTTAACTGTAAAAGACCATGTAAAAGCCAGAGGAGAGAACCAGTTGAGCCTGGACTTCTGACCTATGGAACTATGAAATAATAAGTAGATGTTTTAATCCATACATCTGTGGAAATTTGTTATCTAGCAAAAGAATATTAATAAGATCCTATTTTCCAAATGCTGCTCCTCGGTACTAAAAAAAAAAAAAAATAGCTGATGATGTATGAGTGGAATGAGGGGTAATAAAACCAGACCCAGGAAATAAGTTGTTATTCCATTCCATTAGTAATATAGCTGAAGGAATAGTCATCATCATATTTATAATTGTAGCTCTCATGAAGGTTAAATATACATTTAACTTAAAATTATGATTTGCATTGGTTGTAAAAGAGACCACACTTTGACCTACAAATATTTAAAATATATTAAGCAATGCAGCCTAAATATATCAAATGCAAGCTAAGACTCAAAGATCATTAACTATTTAATCATGTAAACTACTAAACACAAAAGGGTCTAATGTTTGATTGAAAGCATGTAAGACTGGTGATTTTATTTTAAATGACACAGGATATGATGTGCTTATACTAAAATTAGCACAATAATAATGAGGCACATGAGTGTACAACACTCAAAGAACCAACCAATAATAAGTGCAATTTCAGGATGTACCATGTTAGTCACTATAGAACAGCATAATTAACATTTAACCTGCATTAACTGGCAAATAATGTGGCTAACATTTTAACATAACCGACTAAATTAACTGCTAATTGGTTGAAAAGATTATTACAGCAATGAATTGAAGACTATACTGGAAAATAATCACCATCAATTATGCTGGACAAAGTCTTCATAATTTATTCTCTGCATATATTTTCACCTTTTGATTTACAAAGTTATTTAATATCATTATTCTATTAAATAAAGCTAAATTAAGTACCTGATGAGAAGAAGGAAATCATTTAATAAGTGTGTACTTTAGAAATCAAATATGATATTTAAGTTCAAAGATAATAATGTCAGTTACTGGTTGAAATTAGGATTTTTTTCTTTTTGACTTCAATTCCAAATATCACTATTATTTCTTTAAATACTAAAAATAGTATTTCTCCTTGTGGTGCCAACTTCCAAGATGGCCACCACTTATCTTCATATCCTGGTATTTAAGTTCTTGGATAGTCCCCTCCCACACTGAATAGGGCTGAACAGTCTCATAATGCAGATGTGAAGGTATGTGACTTCTGAGCTTTAAGTCCTAAATGACATTGCTGCTTCCACCTGATCTTGGATTGCTCCAGAAGCCAGGTGCCATGCTGTGAGGACACAAAGACAGTCCTATGATGCTGCCCCCAAGGGAGCAAGTGAGGTCTGCAAATGACCAACACCAACTCAGCAGTCAGTCATATAAGTAAACCAAGTCGGATGTAGATCCTCCACTCAGTACAGCTAGTTTAGATGCAGCCAGCCCTTCCTGACATTTTGACTCATACTTTATAATAGTTTTTATGCTTTAATGGGGAGAGTGTTCTCAAATCAGAATCCCAAATTTTGACCCATACAAACCGTGAAGAAGAATGAGTACTTATTGCTGTTTGAAACCTCTAAGCTTTGGGGTTATCTTTCATGGCTGGAGAGGCAACAAATTTACTTGCAATCAAAGTCAGATGATCATAATGCTCTCAAGAACAGTAATGATACAAATTAATGGGTAAGGAATAATACAACCAAACAGAACGTTAGAGGATGCGGCGTGCATGCTCAGGTGCTTCAGTTGTGCTGGATCCTTTGCGACCCTTTGGGCTGTAGCCTGCCAAGCTCATCTGTCCATGGAATTCTTCAGGCAAGAATACTGGAGTGGGTTGTCATTTCCTCCTCCAGGGGATCATCCCGACCTGGTATGGCAGGGGGATTCCTTACTGCTGAGCCAATGGGGGAACTCTCTTTGATCATGGAATTATTTATTGTCTCCTCCCCCTAAAAACATCAGCTTGAGAACAGCAATTTCATCCCTGTGTACTACTCAACACCAACCCACATAATCTGGTACCTGACACACAGTAGAAGCAGAATTAAAAAATAAATTAAGAACATTTCATTGTCTTCATCCCACTCAGCACACTGGCTTGCAGCTCTGCAGTGATACTCTTCTGAACCCATGTTTGCTTTGCATCTGCCGTTCCCTTTGCCTTGAGTTTACTGCCTTGAGTTTTCTTTCTTCAACTGTGATCTTACTTTCATGATCAGATGGCATCACCACTGAAAAGTTACTCATATACAAAGGATGGTGGGCACTGCTTTATATTTTTATTTCTAAGCACTTCACGTACTGCTCTGAAACTCTATTGCCGACGATGAGCTGCTAAGGGGCAGAATGTTGTCAGCTTATTCTTTACACCCTATCCTTCCTGGTCTGTACCCCTCATGCATACAGTTGGGCATTTCATCAGTGGGAAATATATAAACATGTGGATTCATGAATGATGAATGAAATCAGTGCTCAATCTTCTGTATTCTTTTAAGATGATTAAAGAAGAGATCATAGCTAGAACACACAATACTTTTTATATTATAAATACAAAATATCTGTATATTTTAATATTCAAATTGCATTTGTAGTTTACTAGATTTATTATGAGTGTATGATGAAGATCAAGAGACTACTTCAACTCATGGATGAAGATATAAGTGGTCTAACTCTACAAATACCTCTTATAGCTTCACATGAAGAAAAAAATAAAAAGTTCTCTGTCTTATGTATACAACTCAAATTGTGTCAAAAGGTCTTTAAAAGGCTGAATTGTATCCACCCCTGGAACAATTTATACCTTGAACCTCTACCCTCTCAATGTGACTGTATCTAAGGATACATTTTTAGGAATTAATTACAGTTAAATACGCTCATATGGGTTAGGTACTCTTCTAACAGCACTGTGTGAGGACATAGTGAGAAGGCTCCCTCTGTTAGGTAGGATGAGAGCTCTTAGCAGAACCTGACCACACTGGCACCCTGATCTCAGACTTGGCAACATCCAAAACTGTGAGGAAAAAAACAATTCCTGTTGTTTAAGCCACCCGATCTATGTTCTGCCATGGCAACCAAAGCTGACTAATACAGTGCTTTAAAAGGAAACCACTGTATGAGGAACAGAGTGGTGAGCTTTGTGGGACAGATATAGGGTCCTCAACATAAAGGCAATTACAAGGCGGGGCAGAGTGATCACGTCAATAAGACTCACATGTGTGTTGGGTTGGGGGCTGGGAGACATGTTCACTAAAACTGATCGAACAAAAGAGGCCAAATGGAGAGTCAGGGAGAATGGTTCATCAAGGACATCACATCATAAAGACCAGAAAATAGGGAGTGGACTTCCTGGACTCCAAAGAGCCTCCTGGTTTCCCTAAGAGTACAGCCATGAGACAGTCAGGTGCAATAACATAGAAAACATGTTCAAACAGATCCGTACATTTATATTCATATGTGTATGTAAGTGTCTAGTTACAAAGGAATACTTCCCTCTACAACAATGATGGGCTATTTTTTGTAAATCAACTCTGGAAATTCCAACTAGCGCAGTCTGTTTTTGTTTTACAGTGACCTCACACTGCGCTTTCAATCCAGGTGTTGCGAGAACAGAGCTGACATATCCAACGCTTCCGAGACTTTAATGATGCCCAGAGCTTTCATTTTCTTTTACACACTGACAATGGAAAACATGGTCTCCTTATGTACAACATAAAACCTAATAAAGTATCCAGCTGTTCTTTCCCTGGTGATTCCTGCTGCTTCTAGCTGAGGTACAGTAATGTCAAATTTTCATGAAAAGGGTTAGGAAACATACTGCATAATTGTACCCTGCCAGAATATCCATAGCACGTTTGCCTTTTTCTTTGCGCCTGTCTTTATATATCAAATACACACACAGAAGCTTTATTTCCCAGCGGCCTAAACCTAGAAGATAATGCATATTTTTAATATCCAGTGTTTTCTACATTGCTCTCTCCCAATATTCCAAGAATATGCTTTCTTTGTTCTTTTATTTCTTCTGTCTCAAACAACAAATGCATCTACTTCTGATAAATGCAGAGTGAACTAGAAATATATTTATAATTATTTTAAGACTGCTTTAAAAAGAAGAAGGTTATCACCACTCATATTCCACCCTGGTTCTGAAAAGTTCCATAAAGTGTATTTCATAATACGAAACCACACTTACTAGTACAGCTTTAAGTATGACGCTGGATGGCAATGATCAATATTACACTTTTCCAACACTAGCACTTGTAGTTCAGAAATGCCAGTATCTGTAGAGTGTTACTATCCTCTCAGGTAAAACAAATCCCTGAGAAATATTTAAAGTTTGAGAAAATTATTTCTCATTATACGATGTACTGCTGCTTCACCCAACACAAAATGCCACTACCCCAGCCCTAACAACGACTGGGCTTTGACTGTCTGGGGGCAAACCCAAAGACCCAAAGGCAGTGAAAATAAATCAGATTTAATGCATTGCATGTTTTAGGGCTTGAAAGTACAAGAAATAGAACTATGTAAAAAGCTGTTTGGGAAAATTCAAATCTACAATCGAGATCTGCTCTTCCATTTGGTCTTAATTTGTTCATTTTAGGTATGGTAGATTCCCTTGTGATTGAAGAAAAGGCCAGACACAGAATGAGTTTTGTTCTTATCAGTGTCCTCAAAGTAGGAGTCTTTGGGAATTAACCCCTTGTATTCCGGTGCTCAAGCAATAGGGTCAGCAAACTTTTTCTGTTGAGAATCAGCAAGTAAATATTTTAGGATTTGGGAGCCGTACATTGTAGCATAAAGCAGCCATAAACAATGTGCAAAGTACATTCATTTTGGGGTACCCACATGTAAACTTCATGTAATTTTCCTATGTTACAGAGTATGATTCTTCTTTTGATTTTACATCCACCATTAAAAAATACAAAGTGCATCCTTAACACATGGTTGGCCACTCTGGCCCACAGACTGTGGTCCACTAACCCAGCTCTAGCACTGAATAAGTGACAGTAACACAGAATCTAGAGCTGGTTTTTGTTTGTTTGTTTTGTTTTTTTTTTAATAGCTTATCTTTGGGATCATCAAAATGGTTTGTTACAGATTGTCAAACTCTCATGAGCTATCGTATAGAATGCATTCTTACAACTGAGTCACTAGTATCACATTCAGTAACCAGTCTGGTATGACCTGGAACTTCCTAGGCAAGAGCTGACAGCTCGTTTATAAACAAAAGCTAGCTACCTAAATGGACTTAAATTAATTTAAATATATAGTATCTGTAAAAAGGACAACCTGAATTGGGTCTTCTTAATAGTTTGTGTCCTACAACAGCTAATGAAATAGACCTTAAATACATTTCTGAAAAAGGGTGACTTGTCTTTTTATATCCAATTTTTACCTCATTTAACCAGTGAACTCTACAGTAAAAACTGGTAATGAAGGGAGATGTTAAAATACAACCATGAACTCCTACAAATACCAAAAGAATCAAAACCACTTACCTAATTGGTAGACAAAGAATGAAGTCATTTGGAATCAATCAGCAGTCACAGTTTTCAAATCCAAGTTAGAAGATATGAAAAGAAAGAAAGAATAATTCATTAAGACGTTTTTCTCAGAAAATAGTCATATTACTAATTCTATTGCTAATAAATCACCACTGTGCAGAAAACCAATTGGAGGCATTCTTTTATTGTTCACCTTACCACTCATTACAAAGAAACGACTTTAGAAAGATCTGATAAAAACCTGCACAGCACTTGTACAGCTACTGTGAATTGAGCAATCTTACCACTTATGACAGCAAGTAACACAGGACAGTTCTGAAAATCACTTGAATGAAATCTTTATCTGAATATCAGCAGGGAAAGGGCGAGGGTGGAAATTATACAATGAGAAGGAAATTGAACAATTCAGATATGTTTATGGAAAGCTTGCAACTTGGGGCATCTCATTTGCCATCAAATAAAGCTGTTATTCATGATGTGCAGCAACAATAAAAAGTAGCTGTCTGGTATAAAATTTTTGCCAGCAGGGCAAATTCAGGCAAATAAGCAGTTTTCAAATAAACGCATTGAACAGGAAAGAAAAAAGTAAGCCTATAAAATGTTTGTATGTATGCTTATCTCTCCAACTCTGTCTTTAATATACATGATGATGCTGAAAGCCAGCAATTCATGAGTAGGTCATTATTCCCTAAAATATATATTATCGTTCTATGTAAAGGCTGTGGTAATGATGTCTTGGAGACATTAAAAAATGACATAGATTTTAAAAGACTATCCAAAGATAAAAAAAAAAGAAACTGAAAAGTGTCTTTTCTTTCATTTCAATGGATTACTTTAATGCCATACTAACCAAATTCATCTCTTGCATTGTGATGTGCTCAAGATGTTATCCACAGATGTAGGCTTTACTTAGATTTCCCTTTCAGAATACCAACACTGCTCCAAAGTTTGTTGTTATTTCAGTAAAGGCTGAGATTCAGGTACTTAAAGTACTATTTCCACATGAAGAAGACAGTGAAACTTATCTGAAACTTTCAACCTTACCACACATTACTTCATTTTCTGAACATATCAACATCTTCTTGGTTAAAATTAGCAGTATAGCCAAAGTATCTCCACAATGGACTTATGCTCAAATTCTCTTTGCTCATTTAATCAAGTCAGCATTTAGTAGAACTACACATTACTGCCAAACTGTAACCTAGTCCCTGGGACAGCAAGGAGATCAAATCAGTCAATCCTAAAGGTAAACAACCCTGAAGACTCATTGGAAGGACTCACGCTGAAACTGAAGCTCCAATACTTTGGCCATCTGATGAGAAGAGCGACTCATTGGAAAAGACCCTGATGCTGGGAAAGATTGAAGGCAGGAGGAGAAGGGGACAAAAGAGGATGAGATTGTTGGATAGCATCATTGACTCAATGGACATGAGTTTGAGCAAGCTCCAGGAGATAGTGAAGGACAGGGAAGCCTGGCGTGCTGCAATCCATGGGGGTCACAAAGGGTTGGACACAACTGAGTAACTGAACAACAAAACATAGTTCTGGAAGCACATACTTTAACAATATGGACCACACCCATGTTTTGAAAAAGGATGATTTTTAAAAGGTATTTTTTATTATTTGCCAAAAGATAAAGGAAAGAAAAGCTGTCTCTTGTGTCCCTATCCTCTCACCAAGAAAATGTAACTATATTATTAATAATTATCTGACAAATGATTAAGTACGTACATTATAAAATGATTAAGTAACCTCATATTCTTTCTAACAGGATACTCCTCTAACATGGAAAATTAAATAAGAATGTTGAAATGGTACTAGGAACCCACCTCTAGAGCTGTTTCTATCATTAGATATGCAATTTCAAAAAAATCAATTTTTCAACACATTAGCTTTATTATTCTAGACTTACTTATCAATGAAATACACAATTATTTAAATAATTTACTAAATAGAAAAGCAATAGCTTAGAGAAAAAAATGACTTTGCTCTTTTAGCATCAAGCACCTAACCTTACTCATTTTCTTGATCTATATCTAATTAGTATTTTGCTGCTGCTGCTGCTGCTAAGTCTCTTCAGTCGTGTCCAACTCTGTACGACCCCATAGACAGCAGCCCACCAGGCTCCCCTGTCCCTGGGATTCTCCAGGCAAGAACACTGGAGTGGGTTGCCATTTCCCTCTCCAGTGCATGAAAGTGAAGAGGGAAAGTGAAGTCGCTCAGTCATGTCCAACTCCTAGTGACCCCATGGACTGCAGCCCACCAGGCTCCTCCGTCCATGGGATTTGCCAGGTATTTTGCTAATACTAAAATAATGTTAGTATTCTGTTAATTTTGTTACTTCTGCTTTGTTAACTACACCAAAGCCTTTGACTATGTGTATTACAACAAACTGTGGAAAATTCTTTAAGAGATGGGAATACCAGACTACCAGACCTGCCTCCTGAGAAATCTGCATGCAGGTCAAGAAGCAACAGTTAGAACTGGACACAGAACAACAGACTGGTTCCAAGTAGGGAAAGAAATACATCAGGGCTGTATATTGTCACTCTGCTTATTTCACCTATATGTAGAGTATGTCATGGGAAATGCCAGTCTGGAAGAAGCACAGCTGGAATCAAGATTGCTGGGAGAAATATCAATAACCTCAGATACGTAGATGACACCACCCTTATGGCAGAAAGTGAAGAACTAAAGAGTCTCCTGATGAAAGTGAAAGAGGAGAATGAAGTTGGCTTAAAACTCAACATTCAAAAAACTAAGATCATAGCATCCAGTCCCATCACTTCATGGCAAATAGATGGGGAAACAACGGAAACAATGAGACACTTAATTTTCTTGGGCTCCAAAATCACTGCAGATGGTGGTTGCAGCCATGAAATTAAAAGAAGTTTGCTCCTTGGAAGAAAATCTATGGCCAACCTAGACAGCATATTAAAAAGTAGAGATATTACTTTATCAACAAAGATTCGTCTAGTCAAAACTATTTTTTTCCAGTAGTTATGTATGGATGTGAGAGTTGGACTATAAAGAAAGCTGAGCACCGAAGAACTGATGCTTTTGAAATGTCTTGGAGAAGACTCTTAAGGGTCTCTTGGACTGGAAGGAGATTAAACCAGTCCATCCTAAAGAAAATAATTCTTGAATATTCACTGGAAGGACTGATGCTGAAGCCGAAACTCCAATACTTTGGCCACCTGACGCGAGGCACTGACTCACTGGAAAAGAACCTGATACTGGCAAAGATTGAAGGCAGGAGGAGAAGGGGAGGATAGATGATAAGATGGTTGGATGGCATCACTGACTCGATGGATATGAGTTTGAGCATGCTTTGAGAGCTGGTGATGGCTTAGTATGCTGTAGTCCATGGGGTCACAAAGAGACATGACTGAGCAACTGAACTGAACTGATTTTGTTAAAACACTGAATACTTATCATTGTAGATACTTAATGACTGAAGCATATTCAAATAGATATCTTAGTTCATTAGTTGTATTCTGTGGGTCCTTAAAGATCTTTGTCTGCTTTATTTCCTCCTCTTTTCCTTTTACAAGGTATAATAAATTATTTTAAAATAATCACCACGACATTGCCTCATTGCTCTGTATCAGCCATTTTCATATGTTTTGCTTTCTGCATTTTATCTTTGCAGTCATTTATCTGAAATGCATGAGCTTAGATTTCTTGATATTCATCTGCTCCTTTTTCAACCCCTCTCTACTGAGGTCATGATGATCATGTCTGAGATCTCACAAACAAGTCCAGAACAACTATACGTGGGGTCTGACCAAAACAAGGGAGGAGCTGATTGTATCTAAAACAAAGTGCATTTCCATTTAAAAAAAAAATAGCCCAAATAATGAGAATTATAAGAAATGCAATGTGGAAACTCTGAAGTTAAATGCTTCCTCTAAACAAAGATTTTTCCTAATCCCCTGATCAAAATAAAATATGAGCTCTAGCTTATTTGAACATTAAAAATAGGTCTGTGGTCCCCTTTCTCTGATGCCTGTTTTCTAAAAAATTAGCTTTAGAATGGGGAATAACTACATTTTCTTTGCTGTACTCAAGTATATTATTACTGATCATACTTGTTTATTGGAAACCTGAATGTTCAGTGGAATGTTTCAAGGACACTGGGATTAAACTTCAACCAATACTAAAAGATTTATTAGTTAGTGAAACAATCTTGATAACATTGGTTTGTGGAGTCCAATTTGAGGGTTTTCTGAAGAAAAAAAAAAACAAACAAGAAATGAATAACAAAATCATTTGGGATAAACACCTTTTACTGTTATATATACATTTAGAAGACTCTACCATTTTATACTACAAAGAAATACAAACCTTTTTCCCCCTAATTTTTGAAACAGGTTCCCTAAAAGAAATAAATTTAGTACCAAGATTAGTAAATGCTTATGTGATCCCAGAATCAATTTTCTTTACGATGTTCTTATTTAATGTTTTGTGTGGACCTAAGGAATATCTTGACTTCCCTGGTGACTCAGACGGTAAAGCGTCTGTCTATAATGTGGGAGACCAGGGTTCGATCCCTGGGTCAGGAAGATCCGCTGGAGAAGGAAATGGCAATCCACTCCAGTACTATTGCCTGGAAAATCCCATGGACAGAGGAGCCTTGTAGGCTACAGTCCATGAGGTCGCAAAGAGTTGGACACGACTGAGTGACTTCACTCACTCAAGGAATATCTTATTTCAACAGGATATGCAACTTGTAAGTTGTTAGGTTCAAATAAAGTAACAAATACAGGAAACATAACCCCATCTCATATAAAGTATTTTGTTGTTATAGTATTTTTAAGTACTTTTTTAAAGTACAGTAAACATACTACAACATGAATATAATTTCTAGTTCAAACTCATTGATGTTTAAACATGAATAGTCTAACCAGTTCAGTTCAGTCCCTCAGTTGTGCCCCACTCTGCACCACACCAGGCTTCCCTGTCCATCACAAACTCCCAAAGCTTGCTCAAACTCATGTCCATCGAGTTGGTGATGCTATCCGACCATCTTCTTCTCTGTCGTCCCCTTCTACTCCTGCCTTCATATTTTCCCAGCATCAGGGTCTTTTCAAATGAGTCAGTTCTTCACATCAGGTGGCCAAAGTATTAAAGCTTCAGCTTCAGCATCAGTTCTTCCAGTGAATATTTAGGACGGATCTCCTTTATGAATGATTGGTTTGATCTCCTTGCAGTCCAACGGATTCTCAAGAGTCTTTTCCAACACCACAGTTCAAAAGCATCAATTCTTCAGTGCTCAGCATTCATTATGGTCCAACTATCACATCCATACCTGACAAGTGGAAAAACCACAGCTTTGACTAGAAGGACCTTTGTCTACTTTTTAATATGCTGTCTAGGTTTGTCATAGCTTTTCTTCCAAGGAGCAAGCATCTTTTAATTTCATGCTGCAGTCACCATCTGCAGTGATTTTGGAGCCCAAGAAAATAAAGTCTGTCACTGTTTCCCCATCTATTTGCCATGAATCGATGGGACTGAATGCCATGATCTTTGTTTTTTGATTGTTTAGTTTTAAGCCAGCCTTTTCGCTCTCCTCTTTCACTTTCATTCAAGAGGGTATTCAGTTCTTCTTTGCTTTCTGCCATAAGGGTGTTATCACCTGCATATCTGAGGTTATTGATACTTCTCCTGGCAATCTTGATTCCAGTTTGTGCTTCATCCATTTCGGCATTTCTCATGATGTACTCTGCATATAAATTAAATAAGTAGGGTGACAATGTACAGCCTTGATGTACTCCTTTCCAAATTTGGAACCACTCTGTTGTTGCATGTTCTAATATTGCTTCTTGACCTATATACAGATTTTTCAGGAGGCAGGTAAGGTGATCTGGTATTCCCATCACTTTCAGAATTTTCCACAGTTTGTTGTGATTTACACAGTTAAAGGCTTTGGCGTAGTCAATAAAGCAGAAGTAGATATTTTTCTGGAACTCTCTTGCTTTTTCAACGATCCAATGGCTGTTGGCAATTTGATCTCTGGTTCCTCTGCCTTTTCTAAATCCAGATTGAGCACCTGGAAGTTCTCAGTTCATGTACTGCTGAAGCCTTCCTTGGATAATTTTGAGCATTACTTTGCTAGTGTGTAAGATGAGTGCAGTTGTGCAGTAGTTTGAACATTCTTTGGCATTGCCTTTCTTTGGGATTGGAAAGAAAACTGATCTTTTCCAGTCCTGTGGCCACTGCTGAGTTTTCCAAATTTGCTGGCATATTGAGTGTGGCACTTTCATATCATCATCTTTTACGATTTGAAATAACTCAACTGGAATTCCATCACCTCTTCTAGCTTTGTTCGTAATGATGCTTCTAAGGTCCACTTGTCTTTGCATTCCAGAATATCTGCCTCTAGGTCAGGGATCACACCATTGTGGTTATCTGGGTCATTAAGATCTTTTTATTATAGTCTAATAGTTAGGCTATTAAAAATGTTAGGCTAGTAGAAAAAAATTCTCTAATTTTCTTTTTGATCATAAGCATAAACATAATTGGCCGCCTCATTCCCAGCTTAACATCTTAGGGGGCTAAAATTGAAGAAGATATGTCATAATTTTTAGAGGAAAGTTCTGTGTTCTAAGAAAAAAGCAATATACATTCTGATAATTGTGCCTGCTCTGTGGATGGAAAAGGTAAATTGTTCACTTTTGAAAGGAAAAAAAAAAAAGCCTTTTTAAAACTCCTCAATTGATTTCTGTGACAGTGCCTCTTCAGAAATACCTGCTGCCATGCTAATGGCTAGAAATCGTGGATATTCATTCAGAAAGTAAACAATTTCTTCCAGACATAAAATCAACACTTTATTTGTCCCATACAAACTTATGATGAAAATATCATCTCTTGGCGATCATCTCTCCTCCTTTCTCTTTTAATAGAATTCATATTTTCAAGTATTTATTGAACAATGTATATATTCAAGTATTTATTCAATAATAAATTCATTATTATTTTCAAGTATTTACCATGTCCCAAAGCAAAGGTGGAACTTCTGTCTTATCCCCTCACAAATATTTTCCACACCCTTGTTTTTGACCTTGGTAAAAGGCATCACCAGCTCAATTTGTAACTCAAAATAGAAAGTATGCTTTTATTCACTAGTACTTTTTGCCAGCAATAAGTCTTTGCAGACTGCCTATGCGGTACTAGGCAATGGTGTGCTACATGAGACTTAGAGAGGGAAAATGAGGTCTTTCTATACCTTTGCTCTCCAAGTTTGTACTTGGAGAAAAGGCCCCACTTTTTATATCAGCTACTTTTTTCCTGGAAGAACTTCATTCATTTCCTAGTGGGCCAGTGCTAAATCTTCTAATTGTTTCACATACCAATAGTCTCCCCAACTCGTAGTCCATCTACCACACTGCTAATGTGGTAATATCCTTAAAATAAGAATGAAAGGGAGAAAAAGGAGGAAAAGAAAGAAGAGGAGAAGGGGAAGAAAGGAAGAAAAAAGAAGGAAGGACATAAGAAAATTTGGAAGAGAATGTGAAAGATACAGAGAAAACATTCCTCTTGACTTCCTGTTGCTCCCAAAATTAAAAAAAAACAAAAACAAAAAAAAAAACCCACAAAGCTTAACCATAGAAGTCCTTTGCTCCCTGTACTCCACTGAACCCGGAGGAGGCAATGGCAACCCATGTCAGTACTCCTGCCTGGAAAATCCCATGGACAGAGGAGCCTGGGAGGCTGCAGTCCATGGGGTCGCTAAGAGTTGGGCAGGACTGAGCGACTTCACTTTCACTTTTCACTTTCATGCATTGGAGAAGGAAATGGCAACCCACTCCAGTGTTCTTGCCTGGAAAATCTCAGGGACAGAGGAGCCTAGTGGGCTGCTGTCCAGGGGACGCACAGAGTCGAACAGGACTGAAGCAACTTAGCAGCAGCAGCAGCAGCAGCTCCACTGAACGATTCAGTCCCAGGTCCCTTAAAGCCACACTCTTCACACTATGCTCTGACAGACTGTCTCTCTCTGTTCACCTACAGAATCTACTGGGACTCTTCAAACTCTCCATTTGTGCAAAAGTTTTCCCTTTTCTTTTTCTTCACCAGGCATATTCCTACTCATTCATTAACCCATCTCAAATGTCATGACTATGAGGTCGTTCTTGTCTTTCCCAAAAAGTCACTGGAACCCCCACACTTTATATTCCATCTTTATTTTGACAGGCTATTAATGGAGGTTCTCTTTTATGACTCCACGGCTCCTTGCACAGAGCTCAACGATGACAAGTTTCACAGTTTTCATGTACGAGGTTGTTTTTCTCATCAAAGCATGGCGCTCGATAACTGCGTATTAGTCATTACAATGTTGTTCTGTGTGTCTCTGATGTCTCTCGACCACTGGAATATCAACACTTTGAAGCTAAGGTTGCCTTAACATTTAAGAAATGACTGTGAACTATTTTCTTTGCTTCTTCCTTCAAGTATGATCGCTAATGTTCTTATGTAGACCCACTTAGGAGGCAGATGAATTATCAGTGGGCTTGGGGTGTGTAGCAAGGAAGGTGAATGAAGGTGAACAAATAGAGGTAGAAAATCTTTATAACCTAGCTTAATGCTAAATAGCATCATTTTTGCTCTGTAATTAAGTTAAAAAGCACAGATATAGACGTAGAGATGACTAAGATAGAAATAGAAATGAAAGGATAATTTTTTTGCCTTCAAAATTTAAGATTTTTCCAGGTGTAAAGTATGCTCAGCTCACTGCTACATTCAAAAGTATAAAGTATGCTAATATCAATCACATGTGTACTTAAATAAATTTGAAGAAAAGACTGCATTGTCTCTTCAAATGTTAACTCCTTTTTGTTTGTGTGATAGTATCTTTGTGAAGGTCCATATTTCTTACCTACTGCCATAGACTTGAAAATGTCAAATGCAGTGAAAGAGATAACCTTACAAAATAGATACATGCCTTGCTCTTACTGTACTACAGGGAATTCTCTTATGGGCTGTGTAGAGTTTTCAGGACCGCAAGTAAACTTGAGTTATAGGGCTTAATAATTGCCACCTTTGCTGCCAGTTTGTGTCTCACTAGGGCATACAGCATCAAAAAAAATTCCTGAAAAATAGCTTGTGTCAATTTTTTTCCCTCCAGGCTTAAAAGTATCTGTCAGTCCTCTGAGCACTACCAAAGAGCTATTGCCTCGTCTGCCACAAAGCCTATTATATCAAAAGAAATATCCCAGAGCTTTAGAAGGACCTATGTATCTAAGGGAATGAGGAAGAGAAGGTGTGAGAGAAGCAGATCTGTGATGTATGAATGAATGAAGCAGTGAACGCTTCATCTTATCCTGAGCTAGGGTCAAAAAAGAAAAAAGGAAAAAAAAATCTCTCACAGGCCCGAAAAACTACAGCAGACGTTTAATGGATTGGATTGTATGAGTAAACAAAATTAGTGCCCGAAGCTAAGCACAGGCAATCTGGGACAGATCCACCAAAGATGTCATTGGAGATGATGTTCAGCTTCATATGGGTCAAGAGTGCCCAAGGCAGAATTACACAGCAAAGTGTTTCTTTGGCCTGGTCTCACTTTCTGCTCTGCCTCTGTCCTCTCAAGATTTTTAATCATACTTCTTTCAGCCCTCACTCCCAGTGCTCTTATTTTTCTCTTTAACTGCCTGTAGAATCTTGAGTATAATTTAAAATCTCTGAAATCTCTAACCTACCAGTCAAACTTCCATGCTTCTGAGATAGTTGACTTCATCAATGCATTAGAGAAAAGTACCTATAATCTTCATCAAGCTCATTCACCCTAAAGTATACGTGTGGACTGGACAGTGGATATTAGATTCCATCTTCTAAAAATAAAAAGCTTACTACATCTGAATGAATCTTTCAGTAGAGTGTCTGGGACAGACATTCCAATCAGAGGCTTGCTGGTTCCTCTTTCCTAGGTTGGATTAATACTCTTTCTGTACATATTTTAGGGGAAAAAAAAAACTCTCTAAAGTACACTTCTAAAAAGTGTCTTGTTGTGTTACTCAGTTGCTAAGTCATGTCTGACTCCTTGTGACCCCATGGACTGCAGCACACCAGGCTTCCCTATTCTTCACTATCTCCCTGAGTTTGCTCAAATTCATGTCCATTGAATTGGTAATGTCATCTAACCATCTCATCTTCTGCCGACCTCTTCTCCTTTTACCTTCAGTTTTTGCCAGCATCAGGGTCTTTTCCAATGAGTCAGTTCTTCGCATCAGTATTGGAGCTTCAGCCTCAGCATCAGTGCTTCCAATGAATATTCAAGGTTGATTTCCTTTAGGATTGACCTCATCCCAAACTACGGATAATTTGCTCCAAAAAACACAGTGTGACAATTTTCATTATTGAAGCAAGCCAACAGTTATGCAAATTGGCCATTGTTTTGAATAACATATTTGATTGCAGATGGTTTTAACAACCTAGGCGACTCAGATTTATAAAAATTTAGGCATATGTGATGGTGGATTCTGAACACATGAGATAAAATTCTCTGCCAGGTTTCTTTTCATGACTCATGTGGGCAATGGTTTGTCACAATTTATCAAAACAACAAATATACTTCTCTTTGTCAACAGTTGCACTGACATTCAAATCACCAGTTTATAACAAAAATATAAGTATAGATTTTTGTTCATGTAGGTTTTTTCACTTAATAAGCTTCCATATTTAATTCTGTTCATAATAATCAATCTAATAAAATTAAAATCTAGGATTCTTTACCTTGCCAATTGCATAAAAGCATAAAGCTTCACTTGTAACAGTAAAATTAAAAATACAGTGTAAGAAGTAGCTGATGCAAGTTAGGAACAGCCAGCTTTAATGAAAGTGTCTGGGACATCACCTTAAGAATGCATGGTTGAATCAACAAATCTAAAGCTATAGCCTCTTTGTGGTTAATAAAATGGCTGAGGCTGAAATCTAACCAAGCCTCAATGGAATCCATTATAATAAACTGGCTTAAGCTAACAGAACTGAAATCACATGCACTGTATCCTGTGAAATAATTCTTTGGGGGGAAGGAGAGGAATCTGGACAGAATATGCAGTAAAGTGGAGTCTTGAGTAAGAATTCAGTAGATTTCAGTGAACCCCAACAAAAATGGGGGAAGAGCAAACCATCAGAAACATTCCCTGATTGAAGAAAGGAAGTTTATCACAGTTCAGGTGGAAGCTGTCTGAAGACTCGCTTTTACCCTCTGTTTTGACTGCTTGGATCTAGTATTCAACAACCATCTTCCCCATACATAATTGTACTCACACTAATAACGCCTACTACTGATTATTCATTCTGTGCCATACATAGATTTGCCTGAGTAAACCATGGTCTTGTTTTTTTTTTTTTTTTTATCATATGACAACTCAAGTACCAATAGGTATTACTCATTTTGGAGTTAGGCCTAATGAAATACATAACCAGGTCAAGGATAACACAGTAAGGAATTGATGGGATCAAGATTCAAGCCTGAAGAGTTCAATTCCAGACTTTAATGATATACTCTAGAACACCATCTCTGGAAAAGCATCACAGGAAGCTGAAGACCAGACTAGATCAAGAAGCGACAGCACCATGGTTCCACCTGGACAGAGTCACTGGCTTACAAGCCACCAAATCTGTGTCATAGTCCTAGAGTTTTAACAAATTCAAGTTGGTCACAAACATTTCAAACAGAAACAAAAGCAAGAACAAAGATATCACCTGATTGCTTTTTCATCTTAAAAGTTCCAGGCAATAGATGGGAGTATACATTACGAGTACAAAATATCACCTGATTGCTTTTTCATCTTAAAAGTTCCAGGCAATAGATGGGAATATACATCACGAGTACAAAATAAAGAGATTCCCTCAACACTGGCATAGTTATCTAAACAGCAATGTCAAGCTAATTTCTATCGCAGGAATGTCTCAATCTATTTCAAAGTTTTTCATTATAAATACAGAGAACAAAGAATATCAACCGTTATACAAATACTATACCTAACCAGAAAAGCAGCCATTTCAAGCTAGTAAAAACAGTGGGAATAACCTTTAGTTCAACTGCATAAGGAATAAAACTGAGATTCTTTGAATCTCACAAAATCCAGGTATCAGATTTGCAATATATTCTTTTTTTCTTTGCCTTAAATATTAAAAATTTAGTTGCTAAAAGATATCTTTTTTTTTTTTTTTAAACTAGTAGAAATGTGATTACTGATCAAAGTCAATACAACACTCTGGGGCACATAAACCACATCTGAGAAAATACCCAGCTTTACTGTTTTCCAGTCTACCCAACTGCAAGTGTCCTCAAAATGTCATCAACAATAAACTGCAAAAGGCTTCACATCTCCTCATTAAACAGTCTCCCTCAGGCACTGGGCTGAGGGAGAAATTGCCTGCTTCCTAAGATGGCATTTATGAATTCAGACACGGATACCAGCACTTCCACTAAATGCAAAAGTTTATATATTGAAGCCTGTTTATGGAGCAATCAGTGCAGGGTACATAGAAGCAAAGAGCCATTCCAGATAATTACCATATGAATGGGCTTAATATTTCTCTGACATACCCCAAACATCTACTGCACAATTTGAAATCTAGATTGGAAAATATGTCTTCCTGGTGCCCTGGGGGTTTTGTTCTTGTCAGATTCCACAGCACACCCTCAAGTGACAGAAGACACAGCTACCTTTTTCACACTGAATGACAAAGTTTATTTCATATAGAATACTATATGATTTACCTTTGCTTCAAAGAAATGGATGAAGCAAGTCAACTGAATATTGAGAAACAATTTCACTTGGCCATTTATTTCATGTTGGAATTGAGAATTTCTAACACTTTGCTTCTTTTTTAAAACAAACACACAACAACTTCTTACCAAATAAAGAATATTACTGAAGAGGGACAAGGTGGCGTTCAGTAAATATGACTCCACAGAAAATAAACAAAGTTAACAACATGTCATCAGCTCAAGGCCCACAATTCTTTGGTTGCCTTTCAAAGCTTTGTAAAGAGCTCCCACCAAATTTTTCATTTTCTACTTTTAGGCCTGAGCCTTACACTTGAAACTGATCTTCTAAGAACCCCTTAAACACACTCCATAAAAGTCCATCCCTATTTATTTATCTGGATAGTCTTCCTCACCACAGACCCTGAGCTCAGTCATAACTGACTTCTACTCAAATCTAAATATTACCCTTGATGACATAATGTTTATTAGACACAAATCATGCCCATTGTCATTCTCTGACACAATACAGACATCAAATCACCAAAAATGTAGTACCTAGTAATATGCCTTACACTTGGACTTTGGGTGAAGTAGGGGACCAATGGTTTAAATAATTGGGTTATCCGAAAAGGTCATTTGGGTTTTTCCCTAACATCTTACAGAAACTTACATGAACTTTTGGGTTAACACAATATATATGATACTAAAAGTAAAAACAAGTTATAATCTGGTTAACACAATCAGTGTGTATCAAGTGTTTGACTCAGATGGGTTGCAAAAATTAGATGAATGCACATTTCTTAAGCATTGTGTAAGTGTAAGCCCAATGAAAGAGATATGAAAGTAGAAAATGAGAATTAAGTTGAATATCCTGAATAAAATGGCCAAGGAACTCAATGATTTCACTATCACCATACAGAATTCTTTCATTAGGAACTGAGTCTATTTATTGACAAAAGAGCAGAGCAAACAGGTAGGATATTGATGTTTCATAAATGATATGAAATCTCTCTTAATAAAAAGGGATCCTCTATAAACAAGAGTTACAGTGTTCTTTCATTAGTCTGAACATGAGAACCAGAGTTGAATTTGTTATGTTTTGCCATGCAAGAGAGGAGAGAATATTAAACCTCCAAGGACTAGAAAGAGAACAAAAATAGAAACAGAAGTTTCCCATGTTCTACCTGTTCAAACTCAAGAGAATTTTATTCATATGTCTCCTTCTAGAAGTCTTATACCTAACATTCCCTATTCCATCATTCCTTCTTTTCTCAAAAACCTTGTTTCTATTTACCCAGTGCTAAAAGATGCTTACTCCTTGGAAGGAAAGTTATGACTAACCTAGATAGCATATTGAAAAGCAGAGACATTACTTTGCCAACAAAGGTTTGTCTAGTCAAGGCTATGGTTTTTCCAGTGGTCATGGATGGATGTGAGAGTTGGACTGTGAAGAAGGCTGAGCGCCGAAGAATTGATGCTTTTGAACTGTGGTGTTGGAGAAGACTCTTGAGAGTCCCTTGGACTGCAAGGAGATCCAACCAGTCCATTCTGAAGGAGATCAGCCCTGGGATTTCTTTGGAAGGACTGATGCTAAAGCTGAAACTCCAGTACTTTGGCCACCTCATGCGAAGAGTTGACTCATTAGAAAAAACTCTGATGTTAGGAGGGATTGGGGGCAGGAGGAGAAGGGGACAACAGAGGATGAGATGGCTGGATGGCATCACTGACTCGATGGACATGAGTCTGAGTGAACTCCGGGAGCTGGTGATGGACAGGGAGGCCTGGCGTGCTCCAATTCATGGGGTCGCAAAGAGTCAGACACGAGTGAGCAACTGAACTGAACTGAACTGAACTGAAATCAGTTTCAGATCACTTATTTTTGTTCTAAAAGACTACATCGATACCAACATTGGATCACTAATGAGTGGGGAAAATCCAAGTGTCAAACTCTGTTGAGGCACTAACTTGTTTTGTAGGGAGACTCAGATCAACACATCAGAAAGCAATACAGGACAAGGACATTCCGTGCATCTGACAAAAGAATGCATGAGAAAGAAAAACTAAACAGCTGAGTTCAAGCATTGTTCCTGCAATTACTGCCAAACTATCACAGATTTCAGCAGTTTATGAAAACAGTATTTTGTGTTTTCAAATATGCTTTAAAATTTTTCACAGAATGTATCAGATGGGATGTATTCTTGTCATTTTGGGAGAATGTGGAGAAAACAGGCATGCCAAAGACCAAGAACAGCATGTGGGAATGACACTTTACATGCTATTTTAATATCACTTTTTTTTCAAAATGTAAAGTGTTGTGAAACATTAGCAGGGGCAAGGCAATGTCAAAAGGTTTTCAACTATATATCTATCTATCTCTTTTATTCCATTAAGGTGCCCTGTTCCATTTTTAACATATGCCATTATTATCAATGCCGGCTCATCATCTTTACCATAAATTAAACAGCAGATCAATTGCTGCATAATAGCATGGCAAAGGGTATACAGGGAAATTATGAAATGCTGGCAGGTGATTCATATAAGAAGAGTTAGCTTGCAACTTTAGATTTGTCTGCATGCTGTCCATCAATGAATTCCAGCTTGATAGTATAGTGTGCCACAGAATACGGGTGGGTACATTGTTTTGCAGTTTGTAAACATATACATAGTCCATGTCTTCAAACACTGTGTGTGTGTGTGTGTGTGTGTGTGTGTGTGTGTTGTGTTAGTCGCTCAGTCCTGTCTGACTCTTTGCAACCTCATGGACTATAGCCTGCCAGGAAATCCATGGGATTTCCCAGGAAGGATACTGGAGTGGGTTGCCATTCCCTTCTCCAGGGGATCTTCCCAACCCAGGGACTGATGCAGGGTCTCCTGCATTGCAGGTAGCCAGAAAGGAAGCCCTTAAAACACGAATGCCCTTCAAAGTATGGCCTAAACTTTATTATTGTATGGCCTAAACTGTATTATTAAACTCAGTGGTGGCATGTGGATGTGGTTTATTGCTCACTCAATGTGTCCTTATAGTATGTGCCCCACCATCACAGCATTCTGGGTGCACCAGAGAGTAAAAGGCGCCTGGCAATTTTTTCGGGGGAAAGGAGGTATAAGAATGGTGGGTGTGTAGGCAGGGAGTAAGGAGGAGCAGAATGAGGTAGGTACAGCAGGAACATTTCCAGTGTTTCACTTTTGAATGCAGCATGTAAGGGTGGCCATTCGGCACAGTTTCAGAAATATTGCTCTGAGACCCAGGAGTATATTCCTAGCCTTTGAAACTTGGAATCCCCTCATGGGCTTTATTATTCCCTTCCCCAGGCATGGTTCCTGTTCTCAAAGGTATAGTCTTAACCTGCAAAATAGAGATGCAGTGATGGAAAGGGTAAGAAAATAAAGAAAACCTTGACTTATAAATTATCCCCAACCCAGTTCTCTCTCTTTCTCCTGTCTCAGGAGGTACAAGTTTGCTCACCTCTCTGATCCAAGGAACGGCACACGGAGTGCACACGGTGAATAAAATGTATCTGAAGGCATTCTCAAGCACAGAAGGTGCTTCTCTCTCTGCTACAACATGAATTAGAGCTATTCTCCTAGAATTATGATTATACACAGAGGCTAGATGGTTACAGTACTGGCCAGTTATAAGTATGGTAAACTACAATATGGGTTAAATAGGCTTTGGAGGGTTGATCAGGAAGCAATCTTATGGAACAATGTTTCCACTGCAGATGGCATCCCAAGTTCCAGACTGTCTCTGACTTACCCTTGGTCTTTCAGAACATGATTCAACTCATGTTGAATTGAGACTAGCCTGCACTCTGCTCCTTTCTGATACAAAGGGTATTCCATTGGTTCAGTTGAAGCAACACGGGCTAATTCTTGGTTCTTGAAAAACAGAGTGAATAAAACCGCCCTTAAAGCAGAATTCATGTTGAGGAAGAATTTGAATAGAACTCGATCGGGAGGAAAAACAGCAAATGAGGGGTATGTCTCCAGCACCACGAGGGAGACTTTGCAGGAATTAGCTGGTGTTGTGTTAGTTCTTATCCCTGAAGAAGCACTGCTAAGCTATTTGAAGCTGCTTTCTCAAAGGGATTATCTCCTTCAATCTGTTTTAATCACAACTAAATGCTTTCAGTTGCTGGATACTGAGCTAGAATTAGAGAATCAGAATTCCCTTAGATCTCTGTGATTTGGTTGAAAAAAAGAAATACGCACACACACTCACATACACATACACTCTAGAAATTATTTTGTCAACAGCCATTCTTCAGGTTAGGAAAAATAAAAGGGTTATATTTTTAAACAGCACAAAACTAGATCAACCCATACATGAAATATTATACATGAAACTGCTTTAGAGATTAGAGGTGATTTTCAGCAGCAGGAAAATACATTCTTTAGAAAAACAGCTACCCCTGAAGAAGATTACTCTGGCTAAAAACTAAATGAAATGAAAAACAGAATGGTAGAGTTGAGCTACAATTTGTAAGTTAGATAATTATTATTAATTGTTTATTTTTCTCATTTTATGTTACCAAAAAAATCCCATATATTTACATACTACACTACAAGTTTTGAATGTTTTCAAATAATGCACTAGTCTATATTTGTTGTTGCTGTTCAGTCGCTCAGTCATGTCTGCCTCTTTGCAACCCCTTGGACTGCAGCATGCCAGACTTCCCTGTCCATCACCATCTCCCTGAGCTTGCTCACATTAATGTCCACTGAGTCAGTGACGCCATCCAACCATCTCATCCTCTGTCATCCCCTTCTCCTCCTGCCTTCAATCTTTCCCAGCATCAGGGCCTTTTCTAATGAGTCGGCTCTTCACATCAGGCAGCCAAAGTACTGGAGTTTCAGCTTCAGCTATACTATGTAGACTAATAGTAATCTACACAATATGATGAGAAAACTGGTCATTGACTAACTCCATTTATGATTGGAATTATTCCATTAGACACATGTTTGCTGAAGAAAAACTACAGAGATGATAAAAATGCTTGCTTTCTGTAACTATTAATTGATAATTTTTAGATGAATGAAACAATTATTTTCTTGCATTAAAACTAAAGCATAAAAAACAACTGTGGCTCAGTGAAAGAATTTCATCAATCCAGAATATTCAATTCCATAGTAGAAGCAGTAAAATTCAAGGTGAAAGCATGGACCCTGAAACTAGATTGTCTGTAATTTGAATCCCTGAAATTCTCGGCCTTCTAGGAGTATAATCTGTCCTGTCAAATGAGGTCAAAATAATACTATTTATCTTGTAAGACTGTTGTGAGGATTACACAGGCAGGTAACTCAATGTGTGTAACCAGTATGCACCCAATAGATTGTTATACTTCGTATTTATGTGGACCAAATTTAAAACAAAGTATTACGTATCAGGTGAGTTTTTATTCTCAATTATCCACACCCCCAGTTCAAAGACACTGATGGCTATTTTATAGGCATCAATAGGTTCACATGTTGCCCAAGATGTAGAGCTATCAAATAATTTTGTGCTGACATCAGTTGCCTCCTGACAGCTCTAAGATAGGAAATAATAAGCCGTCAATGTCAGCACTCTTAAATCAAGCCCAGGGGCCTCCATGGCACCAGACCGTGGCAGCTTGTTACTGCTAAGGAAATGTCAGTCCAGTCAAAGTGCGGCGGAGTTGTCAAAGTCCCCAGTTACATCTGCCCTGGTATAACTAGCATTCTGTATGGTAACATTCATAAAGATGCTGTTATATTGCCAAAAACCCTGAAGCATAACAGCCAAGGTGGCTCTCAGAATTCAAGAAGTTGTTTGACTTCTTCGATCACTGGAATTCCTCCCTGCAGTAGACATGTTTATTTTCTCTGTGTTTGTAGGCACCACATTTAGGATGAAAGGTCACATTTTCTACCTGTGAATATCACAAGAATTTGTATCAAGCCAGGCATCATTATACACACAATGACTGACTTTTGGTTTGCATTTGCAAGCAATGCTTATGAACCATTTTTTTTTAATTAACTTTGTAAATGCATTGGATTTAGAACGACTTATGTCTGCCCCCTACTTCATAACTGGATTTTAATTTCCTTTGACTGGCACTGATTCTGAGAGCCTGCTATTATCCATTCTCACCCACAGCATCTTTGCCATGGCAGGCATCACCTACTTCTAAGATGGCACATTGGTTGAATCTAAGGGTCTTGTTAGAGATTTTCTATTTCCATATAATGTTAAGAATAGCTTCCAGGTAATACATATGCTGGTTTAAAATTTCATTTTCTTGCTATTCCTGTAAAGTATGGTGGCATTTTCATTGTGTTTCAGCTTTCCCATCAACAAGCCCATTTCTAGGCCTTATGCCACAAAAAAATAATAGAATGTGCTAGCTGTTCTCAGTCCTGTTTTGCCAGTAAATATCAGTGCTCATTGATTCAATTTTTCATTACAGTTGGTAAAGGCCTTTAGTAACATTTAAGGGTTTCAATCCCATAGTGCTATACAAGCACCAATCAGAGTTCCATCTCTGGAGTCCACGTTAGGAATGTACATTCATCAACATACAGCAGTACCTGGATCTCATCCTTTGCTGACACTTACAGCCAGTCCCCTGTGACTTTCATCATGAAGAGTGTGTTGGGGTTAGAACTGGGTTATAGTCTGTGGTCATTAATCTAACATCTCACTGAGGACTTTCCTGTGCCTCAAACTGCAAGTCTCTCTCACCCTCTTCATACACTAGTGTCAAAGGAAATACTTACATCTGTGCTATAAATCAATTTGAATATATGGTAACAGAAACAAACATATGGGTTAAATTTCCTTGAAATTACACGTGGTTATAAAAATTGATCTAAAAAAATAGTACTTGGAAAAACATGTTTGGGATTTGATCGAACAAAAATATTTTAAAATATCTCAAGCTGTTTGGCAAATCTTAAAAATGCCAAGTGATTTCCAAGACTAGTCACAACATCCTTTGTCTAATACATGAGCCTTTCAAAGCATGAAAATGTGTGTGTGTGTGTGTGTGTGTGAGTGTGTGTGTGTGCAATGAAACAATGGGCTTTGTAACCATCTTCAGGAATGTCATCCTATAAAAACAGACTAAAGAACACCACAGAACAACTGTTTATGAAATTTGTTATCAGTACTGCAAATACTTATCAGGCAAAGGTTCAGTTCTACATATAAGTAGAATCCTAAGGTCTGTACTTGATGTGCGTAGGTAATGCCAAAGTTATTTGACAACTTATTTTCCTCAAACAAATGGCCTGTTTTCTGTAGAAAAGCTATTTGTTGCAGCTAATTTGGGGAGAAACGTGAGTCTTACCTGGTGGTTCAGAAGATAAAGAATCTGCCTGCAATGCAAGAGACCTGGGTTCAATCCCTAGAGAAGAAATGGCAACCCACTCCAGTATTCTTGCCTAGAGAATTCCATGGACAGAGGGGCCTGGCAGGCTACCATCCAAAGGATCTCAAAGAGTCGGACACGACTGAACAACTAACAAACATAGGTTAAAATGCAAACGTGTTACTCTATTATATGCAGAGTATATCATGAGAAACGCTGGGCTGGAAGAAGCACAAGCTGGAATCAAGATTGCCGGGAGAAATATCAATAACCTCAGATATGCAGATTACACCACCCTTATGGCAGAAAGTGAAGACGAACTAAGGAGCCTCTTGATGAAAGTGAAAGAGGAGAGTGAAAAAGTTGGCTTAAAGCTCAAGGTTCAGAAAACTAAGATCATGGCATCCGGTCCTTTCACTTCATGGCAAATAGATGGGGAAACAGTGGAAACAATGGCAGACTTCATTTTTTTTTTTGGCTCCAAAGTCACTGCAGATGGTGATTATAGCCATGAAATTAAAAGACGCTTACTCCTTGAAAAGAAGTTATAACCAACCTAGACAGAATATTAAAAAGCAGGGACATTACTTTGTCAACAAAGGTCCATCTAGTCAAGGCTATGGTTTTTCCAGTAGTCACGTATGGATGTGAGAGTTGGACTATAAAGAAAGCTGAGAGCAGAAGAATTGATGCTTTTGAATTGTGGTGTTGGAGAAGACTCTTGAGAGTCCCTTGGACTGCAAGAAGATCCACCCAGTCCATCCTAAGGGAAATCAGTCCTGGGTGTTCATTGGAAAGACTAATGTTGAAGCTGAAACTCCAGTACTTTGGCCACCTAATGGGAAGAGCTGACTCATTTGAAAAGACCCTGATGTTGGGAAAGATTGAAGGCAGGAGGAGAAGGGGACGACAGAGGATGAGATGGTTGGATGGCATCACCGACTCAATGGACATGAGTTTGGGTAAACTCCGGGAGTTGGTGATGGACAGGGAGGCCTGGTGTGCTGCGGTTCATGGGTCGCAAAGAGTCAGACATGACTGAGCGACTGAACTGAACTGAACTGATTAGCGTGGAGTAGCACACACATCACACACTTGATCTCATAAACTTGATGTCTGGGGCATGAGATAACAGTTGTAAGAAACAATTAATTCTCAACTCAGGAGAGCAGATAAGAAAAGTCAAGAGCATGAGGGCACTGCCAAGGAAGGCTTGATGTGCTTGGGGCATGAATGCCACAGTCTGGGGCAGCTGGAGATCTTTTGGGATGTAAACGTTGGGGTAACATGGCTGGTTTTGAGCAAAGAGAATGTGTGTATGTACACAGCAATGAAATTTTATTTGTTGCATGGAATTGTACATGTATTTATAATTACATATATAATATTTATATGGAAGATACATGCTTCATATATGTTACATACATTATATGAGTATATATTAAATTATATGGGCTTCCCTGGTGGTTCAGCAGTAAAGAACCTGCCTGCAATGCAGAAGACACTGAGATTCAGGTTTGATCCCTGGGTCAAGAAGATCCCTGGGAGGAAGAAATGGCAACCCACAGTAGTCTTGCCTGGAAAATTCCATGGGGGTCACAAAGACTCTAACATGAGCGAGTGACTATACAACAACAGAAAACATTATACATAACATATACTTTATACTTTAATTCCTGCCATAATACCAGTATTTTAAATAACTCAGAAACTCTATAATACTCAAGCTTGAAAATAGCTACAGAAAATGTATAAAATATATGCAACCTAAACAATTAAGTATATTATCTAGATAAGTGTTTACCTGTCTCATGACTTCCCCATTTCTTTACTTATGGCTGCCTCACTCTTGGTCATCTATTTGATAAATTTGCTTCTGATCTCATCTCCAGAGTTTTATGTTCCTTCAAATCATTGTGAAACTTTGTCACCAAAAACTTCCTTAAGTATTATGTTAGGCAAACAATACCTCTAATGAGAGCTGATAACTTCCAATTTACTTCAGAATAAAACTAAAACTTTGGAGAATGCTTAACTCTCCCATTGCTTGATGTCTGTTGAGTCAAGTTTTCTCAGTAACACTTCCAAATTTGAGCATTTCCTCATTATGTGTCTCTCAAATCACTCAATGGGCTTCCCTTGTGGCTCAGCTGGTAAAGAATCTGCCTGTAATGCGGGAGACCTGGGTTCAATCCCTAGATTGGGAAGATCCCCTGGAGAAGGGAAAGGCTACCCACTCCAGTATTCTGGCGTGGAGAATTCCATGGACTATATAGCCCACGGGGTCACAAAGAGTCAGACACGACTGAATGACTTTGTTTCAAATCATTCAACAATTCCTTTCAGGAAACACTTTCTTTTGTGTTTAAAAAAAAAAAATCAGACTGAAACACAAAAACATCATTTCATCACAAAATTCTGGACTACCTAGTGTCATATGAATCTATATTTTTTGTAAGATTAACTCATAATATTCATGTGTATAAAGTGAAGTCAAAACCTCACCTTCTCTCATGAGATAATTTGTCATGGTATAAAACATAGTGTCTGCTTAAGCACTCTGTGAGTGCCTGCTAAGTTGCTTCAGTCCTTACTGTGACCCCATGGACTGCAGTCCACCAGGCTCCTCTGTCCATAGGATTCTCCAGGCAAGAATACTGGACTGGGTTGCCATACCCTCATCCAGGGGATCTTCCTGACCCAGGAATCAAACTGGCATCTCTTATGTCTCCTGCATTGGCTGGCAGGTTCTTTACCACTAGCACCACCTGAGAAGTCCTTAAGGTGCTTGAGGAAAATTATAAAATGATGCAGCCCCTGAGGTCTGCCTAGGTAAACTTTTCTTCCTTGAAGCCCCTTCTCTGCTGGTTGCTCAGAACCACACTCTCTACAGCGCTTTCTGCACAGGTACCCTTCAGCGCTGTGCCCAGTCTCTTGATCATTTCACTCACTCTTCTAGGCTTAACTGTGTTCCCCAGCCCTCTGCACTTGGATGTGCTCCCCTGGTTCTCAATGCATATTTCTACCAGAACTGTTTCACTGCTTAGTCATCTGTTCCCTAGCCTTTCACATGTCTTATTTATCTTTGCATTTCTCTCACATTGTCTGGAATGTAGCACATTCTTGGTAGTGCTTAAATATTTTCCAGAGATAAATAAACACAAATAACCTCAAATTATAATCACAATGCTCAACTGACCTCTATTGCCATTTATATCCTAACACATAAATTTTAACTATGATGCTACCATCTCTCTCTAAAATATTTCTCTGTATGTATTCAAATTCATAGAGAAACAGTGAATATAGTCACCACCCAACTTTATATTTACACTTTTTAAATTCCTCCAGACACATAAGTTTTAAAACATGCAGACCCATTTTACTATCTTTTTTAGTCGATTATAATCTTTTCATTTGGAACTGTCCTGTGCTTGCATGGGTAGAAAGGATCTTTGTCAACTCTCTCACATTTACAATTGTGAATCTAATAATTGAAAAGATTTCTGATTTTTTTAAAGAGTTGAATTTTAGTTGCAAGACACATTCACTGATACCTATAATAACCAACCATCTTTCTCTCTCTCTCTCTCTCTCTATATATATATATATAATGTTTTTAAAAGAAACAATGAAAAACAATTGTCAAAAAAATGTTTGGATGGTAGCCTGTGAGTGAAGTACCATTTTTGGCCACTAGAGGGGAGCTATCTTCAAACTCACCAAAGAACTTGACTTGTTTCTTGTTTTTTTCCCTCATTTAACAAGTCCCTTCCCTCCTTTAGCGATTCCCTGGTGGCTCAGACAGTAAATCGTCTGCCCGCAAGGCGGGAGACCCAGGTTCGATTCCTGGGTTGGGAAGATCCCCTGGAGAAGGAAATGGCAACCGAGCCAGTACTCTTGCCTAGAAAATTCCATGGATGGAGGAGCCTGGTGGGCTACAGTCCATGAGGTCACAAAGAGTCAGACACGACTGAGCGACTTCACCATGACGATTTCCCTCCTTTAGTCAGGTATGTGGTCAAGGTACTAATCAGAATCCTTCATTAATAGTATGTTTAATGACAATGTTTAATCAAACAGAAGCTCTTTTTTCTAAGATCTAGAAACAAAGACGGAGAAGGCAATGGCACCCCACTCCAGTACTCTTGCCTAGAAAATCCCATGGACAGAGGAGCCTGGTAGGCTGCAGTCCATGGGGTCGCGAAGAGTCGGACACAACTGAGAGACTTCACTTTCACTTTTCACTTTCATACATTGGAGAAGGAAATGGCAACCCACTCCAATGTTCTTGCCTGGAGAATCCCAGGGATGGGGGAGCCTGGTGGGCTGCTGTCTCTGGGATTGCACAGAGTCGGACACGACTGAAGCGACTTAGCGGCAGAAACAAAGAACCACAACTGCTAACTGCTACGTGTCCCTCTAGAGGCAAAAGGAAATCTATAATTTGCCTTGAGAAAGTGGAAAGAGATCAAGAGGGAACGACAGAGGTAGCACCAAAGTGCACTCTTATTCCTTTACCATCTGTCACAATCACTGTCATTCCCCAAAGGCCATTTTAACAAATGAAACAGGAGTGAGCTCCCAAGATCTTGAAAAAAAGGAAGCGTTCTGAATCATGTGCTTGTTCAGTCACTCAGTCGTGTCTGACTCTTTGCAACCCCATGGACTGTAGCCCGCCAGGCTCCTCTTTCCATGGAATTTTCCAGGCAAGAATATTAGAGTGGGTTGCCACTTCCTATTCCAGTTCTGAGTCACATTGAATATTAAAACTCAACAATAGCAGCTAGCAACTGCTAGAAATCAAGAGGGAAAATGTCTTCTAATATAAGCCCAAAGCAGGGAGTGTTTTTTTTTTTTTTTTTTTTAACAGGTAGGGAAGAAGAGAATGAGTATAAAATAAACCCTTTATGTGTTCCATGAAAGGTGGCTGTGTGTTTTGAAATTTATTTACTTAGTGCATTGAATTAAAACATACAGTCACACTTTCAAGTATTATACTGCTATGATTTGAACAGGTGCATTCGTATTACATATAATAAATTTCAAATTGTTCAGCTGTTACATACCAACAAAAATCAATCAGGTACACAATTGCAGCAGTAAGTCAAGGACTAACCACAGTTACCTTTTGAGGTTCTTAGTCTCTCCACCACTTGGGGGCAGACTGAACAGCAACAGGACAGGGAGGATAAGCCAACAGACTCCCTAAGTGCTTTTTAAAATATGAATGGGTGAATGAAATCCACTTAACTTTCATTTAAATCCATTTTGTATATAACTAGAGAACACAGGCATTATGACATAGAGTATAATTTGAATAATTTTATACTAAAATTTTACATGAAAGAAAAGGCATGTTCAATATTGGCATTCAGTACCACTGGCAGGCCCAGGCATTATTGATAGTGGAAAAAAATAAGAGTATATTTTTTTTCCCTGTTTTCCTTTACTCTTTAGAGGTTTCAATTAAAGCTGTCTTACTCATAACACAGTCAGCTGTAGTATAAACTTCCCAGTCAATGGAGAAACCTCAAATAGATAAATTCCAGTGAACAGACAAAGGCCTGGACTACTGACAGTCAATGCTTGTTCTGTCAGTCAGCATGAGCAATTAGGTTATTAGTTTGCAGCAATTCTAGGCAGGTCCAAAGACAATTCCTTCTTCTTACTTAAATTAGGAAACTTCTGCATCAGACCTGATCAATGACTAAAGCCATGGCAATTAAAAGAAAAAAAATCTATATTTCCAGGGATAGGAGAAGTTTAAAATACGCAATAGAGGGGATAGTTATTTCTCTATTATTAGACTGATGTATGAATAAAATGTATCAGACTTCTGCGGCTTCATTGGTTACTTTTTTTAAGATTGGAAGGGAAGACTTCAGAACACCTGGCACATGAGCAATTAGCTCATGATTGACTCAACCAAAGCCCATTCTGCCCATGTGATAAGACCAGATTAAAATGAAAAATAGAAATATAATTACTTTCCAGGTAATATAATATTAGATAAAGAGCACAGGCTAATCAAAATCATGACTTGGGCATATCTCTAGAAGGCGAATCCACAGTATAAATGAAAAAAATACAGAGATTGATAGAAGATGAATAATAACCACTGTCATCTTACAGAAGAACCTCAAGGGCACTAAAGCAAATTATTTGATGATCTAAAGCACAGTAATTTGATAAACACTATTACTTTGACATTTATTTCAATAAAATGTAGAACATCTTTAACTTCTCAATCATAAAATGTATAAAAGAACACTGGGTGGTTGGTGCAGCACCAAGTACATACAGAGTGAATATTGTATTTTAGGCACTGTCTTTAAGGAATTGTCGAAGAAGGCAATGGCACCCCACTCCAGTACTCTTGCCTGGAAAATCCCATGGACAGAGGAGCCTGGTAGGCTGCAGTCCGTGGGGTTGCAAAGAGTCGGACACGACTGAACGACTTCACTTTCACTTTTCACTTTCATGCATTGGAGAAGGAAATGGCACCCCACTCCAGTGTTCTTGCCTGGAGAATCCCATAGATGGAAGAGCCTGATGGGCTGCAGTCCATGGGGTCCCTAAGAGTCGGACACAACTGAGGGATTTCACTTTCACTTTCACTTTAGGTATTGTACTTTACAGGTCTTATCTAACTTTGAACTTGATCTTATGAAGGAGGTGCCAAAGTATCTTCAGGAAACTGAGGTTTAAAGACATTAAGTAAAAATAAATAAATAAATAAAATAAAGACATTAAGTAATTTGTGCAAATGGTGGGGCCCTGGGTTGCCTCTAAGTCAGTTTCACTTTCAGAATCTGTAATTTTAATTTACACTGTCTCTTGTTAATTATCACTCCAGTTTGCTAAGATTCTGGCCCAATCATACTAGCAAATATAAGTAAGATAAATGCTGTAACATTATTATCTATAACAGGAAAACAGGCCTTTGTGGCAGAGACCACCAGTTTCTGATGTAATATCTTTATTCTCTTTTTTGGTGTGTGTATGTTAATAGAACCCTAGTTTTTGGGGGAGACATAATGTGATCAGTGATAAGACTGCACTGCCCGGCCTTGTTTCAATATTGCTGCTGCTGCTGCTGCTAAGTCGCCTCAGTCGTGTCCAACTCTGTGTGACCCCATGGACGGCAGCCCACCAGGCTCCTCCATCCCTGGGATTCTCCGGGCAAGAACACTAGAAATGCAGGGCAGAGAGTTGTAAGCAAAACACACTGGCTCTGCTTTTCTTAAAAGCAGACAGACTCACTAGCCACTTGCCCTCTAGCCTTTTTTCCTTCTCATTATTCCGTAAATAAGAGGGTGTGCAGACCTTCTTGCAAAACATAGATGCAATTATGAGAGGGAGGTCAAACAATCTACAAACACTTTGGGTGCATAAATTGATAATTTATAATGACATTAACTTGTAGAAGTCTTTTACTACGAGTTGAATAAAATCCCTAACTGATAACAGCCCAGTTTTCTTAAATGTAAGTAAAGGGATTGAAGGATGCAAACTGAAAGTAACTTCCAGCTCTTAACTTTTATAATTTTGTTAGATTTCAGAGATGAGAAGCAAAGAGCAAATCAACTTCACAATCATTCAGTTGATCCAACACTGTCAAATTTGAAGCCTAGACTTGTTAGAATTCATCACAGAATGCCATTCACTCTCAGACTTTGTAACTCTAATATGTGAGAGCAGCTAGATCAGATAAAATCAATGTGGCCTAAATATAAAATTTAATTTCCATTTAAAATTGTATACTTGTTTATGTACCATCACACTTATGAAATTTTTATTTGTGTAGTTATGCTAAGAGTGTTCTGTAAATAACCCTGGTGTAGTTCCAAGTTTGTATTATTAGTTTTTGAAAGGTTAATTTTTTTTTCTCCACTTTATAGAAGAGGAAATTGAGGTTTTGGAGACATTAAGTAAACTTCATAAGTACAGGAATTTGTTCAGCACTCTTCTCCCTGTGCCACATTCTCCTTATTATTATTAATTCAAAATATCCATGAGCTTACAAAATAATGATGATTTAGCAGATACTTACAAAATTTGAAATTTTATTTGAAATTGTTGTAAAAGAGTAAATGTGCCACTGAAGTTTAGCCCCCAAAACCAAAAGATTAGCTTATTTTTAATAAAACAACCTGCAGGTACACTTCCTACAGGAGATATATAATAGCCTTGCTCTCCAATGAACTGAATAAAACAACCTCAATGTAATTTGTCTTCCTTCCCACCATGAGTCATCTGATATATGATGCTTTCTGTATAATCTTGTTCAAATATAAGCAATAAATGATACATTTTAACAATTCCCCATCAGTCCTATGATGTTAGGACTGAAAGATACACATTCTATTCTAATACTTAAAAAATGGCACACAAAACACAGAAACTCTAAGTCCCAGGGAATGATGAGAAATATCCTTTAACTCACTGATAGCAGAATCATGTGTAAAACTTAATCTTGCTGAATCAATGTCATAATCACTGAGTTGAGTTACTAATGACATATTCATTAATGTTTGTTTTGACTTAAGATAAAAAATCATTTAAGTAATACATGGAAAAGATCTCTGTTGAAAGAAAAAGAGGCTGTTGCAAGATGTCGGTTTTGAAAGGTCAAGACATCAAATATGGAGTCAAACAAGCATCTGGACTAAATGAGGTTGGTAGCAATGGGTCTATGCTGAGATTGGAGATTTGTAGTTAATATCTGTATAATCATTATGGTGCATGTGTGTGTGCTAAGTCACTTCAGTTGTGTCCAACTCTTTGCAACCCTATGGACTATAGCATGCCAGTCTTCTTTGTCCATTGGATTCTCCAGGCATGAATACTGGAGTGGGTTCCCATGCCTTCCTCCAGGGGATCTTCCTGACCCAGGGACTGAACCACCTCATCTCTTGTGTCTGCTGCATTGACAGGCGGATTCTTTACCACTAGTGCCACCTGGGAAGGCAATCTAGTTATGTGTCTGGTTGTACCTCCTTCTTGACACATGACTAGATTGCCTTCTGACTTCTTTGTGGGTTTCTGTGGCCATGTAACTTCATGCAGCCTATGAACTGTGATAGAATATGGCATGTGTTACTATGAAAAAATAAAAGTTGCTTAGTCGTGTCTGACTTTTTGCAACTCTATGGACTGTAGGCCACCAGGCTCCTTTGTCCATACAATTCTCCAGGAAAGAATGCTGGAATGGATAGTCAGTCCCTTCTCCAGGGGATCTTCCCGACCCGATCGAACCTGCATGTCCTGTATTGCAGACAGATTCTTTACGATCTGCAAACGACGGAAGCCCATACGTTACTATAGGCTCAAGTATTTATGTTGTTGCAACAGCCTTTGGAACTTTCCTTTTCCTCTGCGCCTATCACCAGAGTTCAATATTCCTTCACCCTTGCTGATGAAGGAAAGTTAATGCCTATACCAGACCAAGGCCCCAGCCAACCTACAATAGGAATATAGCCCAGAGGAGGGATTGATTTTTTTTTTAACCATTGAAAAAATTTGAACTGTTTGTTACCATGGAATTTCTAAACCATTGTACCATGATAAAATGTGGTGCCCAAAGTAATGAAGGTAGATATTCATTATCTCATTCTTTAGATCTTTTCCTTGATGAAGGGAGGAGCAGCCTACACCATATTCATGTAGAGGCATTTCTTTTTATTGAAAACAGCTGCTAAGTTCCAATTAGACATTTTAAGAAATGAAGATAAGCTTTGTACTGTCAGCTGTGAAATTAAGCATGACTCCAAAAGCCATCAGGCAAGAAGAATAAAGGTCATAGATTTATAGATTTGGTGATAATTAAGATTTCTGAATTTTAAAAATGTGTGCAGTCATTTCCGTGAGTAACTGACAGTGAATTCTGAAGTGCAGTTTCCTACTTCATTCTCAAGATGAGTAAAGACTGTTTCCTCTTTTGGGTCAAGGTAGACATTTTCACACAGTAATAATACAAACTTTGTGTGCTTTTCACATAAAACATTTAAGGTTTAACATAAGAAAACACACAGTCATTAAACTCGTTAGCTTGTGAGAGGAATCTATCTTATACTTTATGGCCGGGGAACAAAAATGATTAATTATCAAACTTGTCCAGACACTCACTCAAAAATCTTAAAAAAAGACATGTTATATTTTACTCTCTTACTATTTCCAGCATGGTTTATGTGTGAATCGAAAGGTAAGTCAAAAAGAACTCATTCATTTTCTCTACTGATCTAGCTTAGATACAGGAATGTGAGTTTTTCTGCTTCTCTAAAGGGCATTCATAAATCAGCTTTCATAGATGGCTTCTAGATAATACAGGAGTTAATAATGCAGATTAATTAATAATACAGACTAGTTAATAATAACAGTATTGCATATTTGAACACTGCTAAAAACTAGATATGACTGATGGTAACCATTCTCATTATGGTGATCATTTCCCAATGTGTACAAATACCAAATCATTAGTCTGTACCCCTGAAAATAATATTATATTTAAATTATTCCTTAATAAAGCATTCAAAAATATTAAATTAAAAATAGCCTATGGCTGTAAAAACAAAATCATCTGATTTCTGTCCATCTACATCATCCATCTACAAAAGCAGCTGGAATTCAACAGGCTTTGATATACATGCTGCTGCTGCTGCTGCTAAGTCGCTGCAGTTGTGTCCGACTCTGTTCGACCCCACAGACGGCAGCCCACCAGGCTCCCCCGTCCCTGGGATTCTTCAGGCAAGAACAGTGGAGTGGGTTGCCATTTCCTTCAATGCATGAAAGTGAAAAGTGAAAGTGAAGTCGCTCAGTCGTGTCTGACTCTTAGCGACCCCATGGACTGCAGCCTACCAGGCTCCTCCGTCCATGGAGTTTTCCAGGCAAGAGTACTGGAGTGGGGTGCCATTGCCTTCTCCGTGATATGCATGAGTAACTGCTAAAGGCAGGCAAGAATTCTAAAAGGTATAAAAGGTTTCCGAATCATTTATTTTGAGAGATGAGGATGAGAAAGTGAGATAGTTGTTTGAAACAGAGGACAATTAGTTGTGGAAAGATTCAGGTATATATACTGCTGCTGCTGCTAAATCACTTCAGTCGTGTCCGACTCTGTGTGACCCCATAGATGGCAGCCCACTAGGCTCCTCTGTCCCTGGGATTCTCCAGGCAAGAATACTGGAGTGGGTTGCCATTTCCTTCTCCAGTGCATGAAAGTGAAAAGTGAAAATGAAGTCGCTCAGTCGTCCCCGACTCTTAGCAACACCAAGGACTGCAGCCTACCAGGCTCCTCCATCCATGGGATTTTCCAGGCAAGAGTACTGGAGAAGGGTGCCACTGACCATATTATACTATCTAATAAAGAGTAAGAATCTTTAGAAGCTAAGAAGTGGTTAAACCCACACGTGTCTGTGTGCACTGCTGCTCAGTCATCTCTGACTCTTTGCGACCCCATGGACTGTAGCCCACCAGGCTCCTCTGTCCATGGAATAGCCCAGGAAAGAATACTGGAGTGGATTGCCATTTCCTCCTCTAGGGAATCTTCCTGACCCAAGGATCGAACCTGCATCTCCCGAGGCTCCTGTGTTGGCAGGCAGATGCTTTACCACTGCACCACCAGGGTAGCTAAAACCCCACACACTTATGGTCAATCTATGACAATGGAGATGAGAATATACAATGGAGAAAGGAAAGTCTCTTCAGTAAATGGTTCTGGGAAAACTGGACAGCTATATGTAAAAGGATTAAACTAGAATATTCTCTAACACCATACACAAAAATAAATACAAAAGGGATTAAAAACCTAAATGTAAAACCAGATACCATAAAGCTCCTATAAGAAAACATAGGCAAAATACTCAACATAAATCGTAGCAGCATTTTTGGGGATATATCTCCTAAAACAAAGGAAATAAAGCAAAAACAAGCAAATAGTACCTAATAAAACTTAAAAAGATTTTGCACTGCAAAGGAAGCCATTGACAAAATGAAAAGATAAACTACTGAATGGGAGAAAATATTTGCAAGTGATATGACTGATAAGGACTTAATATACAACATATACAAACAGCTCATACAATGCAACATAAAATAAAACCCTGACTAAAGAATGAGCAGCAGAACTGAACAGACATTTTTCCAAAGGGGAAATCAGATGGCCAACAAGCACATGAAAAGATGCTCAACGTCATTAATTATCAGGGAAATGAAAATCTAAACTCAGTGGCTTCAAAATATTTTCAGTAATTATATTCTTACCAAAGATGATGATAAGAGGAAAACAATAGAAGTCAAATTAAATAGCTACATATATCCCTAACGGACTGTGTTTTCAGCAATCCAATTGTGCAAAAATATGGCTCATCTATGAAATCTGAGAAATCATGTCAAAGATACATTTGATCAGAGCTATTGAAAACACTAGGGTATTTCTAGTGTACACACACTCCTACAATATCATTGGAAATGCTTTTATGTAACTGTGTGGCCTTTGGCAAAAACCAGAAACAAAGCTGTAGAGAACAGTTGCACAAATAACAGTCCAGTTAACTGATGAGGAAAAGAAAAAGATTAGAAATGGATATGTACATTGAGGTAAATCTCTTATTACCAAAATCGATTTTTTTCATGCATCTTAGATTCTGTTTTGATTAAATAAATTAAATGAGTCAGAAAATGAATTTAAATCTACCCACAGAAATTCATAACAAAATATATGGTGGATTACTTCTGCTATGACATTTCAATTCATTCATCAGAAGACATCTGATTACTCATGAGTGCTTATATTACATTAGCCTCTTTACTCTCGACAAAAAAGCTATATCAGACCTAATCCATTATGGGTTTTTTTTTTTTTTTTTTTCCATTTAAAGCTCATCACTACTATGCAAACTGAATTTTATATTTAAATGGTAAAATACTGAATTGGTAAATCATGGTCATAGAAAGTAAGTTTGTCCTAAATTATTTTTTTTTATCTATCAGGATATTGAAGAATTAATTGTTTTGATAAGAGACCTTGAGTCTTAAGTGAAACAAGGTAAGATTTTGTAATTCCATTTATTTTAAGACATCTCAAATGGAAAGAAATTCAGGTTTTTTCTGAAAGACACAGTTGCTCTCTCTGGAAATTAATATTTTTTTCCTTTTTTTTTTTAAGAACCAGATTTGAACTGAAAAACAAGATAAGGAGACACAGATAAAAATCTTTTCTAGCCACATATACTCAATTGCAGAGATTTTATACTCCAAACAGAATTGGAGCCACTGTCTTGCTTTCACATCTGCTTTAGTGGTCTTAGAAAATAAATTAATTTTCCTGGAAAGGATCTCCAAAAATATCTTTCTAATTTTAATTTCTCATAGATTTTCAGCCACCTGCAATTCTCTGTTTAAGAGACGTAGAGAAAATAACTTATTCTAAAACTTTTCTCAGGTTATAAATATGGACTCAATTTTATTACATGTTTATATTTAGCTTCCTAAAAAGACAGTTAATTTTTCCATAAATGTGCTCTAGGCTTGAGTTTATGTATCCTTAAAATTTGGTATGTGATCCACTGAAATTTTGAATAAGGGGAAAGTTTCTTCTCTCAGTTACTGGAATGATAGGAGAAGCCATCTGACTCTGAATAAAGAATCTCTAGAAGTCCTTACTAGATAGTACACAGAAAATTAATCTGAAGTATTTAAACACTTTTAATAGAAGAAAGAGCTAAGGTCTGATATCACTTTCTCCATTTTGATTTACCATGAATTGTCTAGAGGAAGAATTTATTTTCAGGAATGAAGGAAGTCACTTTCACACTAACATTTAATCCTCACTCATGCTGTTTTGCAAGTGACAATGCTTTAAATATTATAAGCATCTCCCTACAGGCCCTTCCACAGAACTGCAGGCACCAAGGTGGCTCTTGCAGATATGAATGCTTGATTCTTCCTGGGATTGTCCAGAGGGAAGTTTCGGCTAGGCTGTCTCTAGAGGTGGGAAGGATGACACTTTTTCTTTTGCAGTCAGGGCAGTTGCCTCTACACATCTGAGAAGGAAGCTAAAGTCACTGGTACAGAGATTAGTTGGAGAAGCAAGTGCTTAGGAATAGGGTTGCCAGATAAACAAACTGAGTACAAACATCTTTTTAAAATCTGGTGATCCAAATTATGAACCTTACTTCATTATCCAGTGGCTTCTTCGGTGCAGGGTGGAAAAAGGAATCTCTCTGTAAGCACTCAGCACATTGTCGGCAATCAACAGAAGCTTTTTCACTGCCTCTAGGTTCAAACATCAGAAACTAGGAAAACAAATAAATAACGCAAACACACACACAAAAGAAGCATCTTTCCCACTGGACAACTGCATGTAAATCAATAAAGTTAGAACACACCCTCACACCACACACAAAAATAAGCTTGAAATATCTTAGAAACTTAAATGTAAGCCAAGACACCATAAACACCCCTAGAAGAGAACGTAAGTAAAACATCTCTCCAACATAGATCACACCAATGTTTTCTTAGGTCAGTATCCCAAGGCAAAATTGAAATAAAAGCAAAAATAAACAAATGGGTGGGAGACGTGAGTTCAGTCCTTGGGGTGGGAAGATTCCCTGGAGAAGGAATTGACCTCCCACTCCAGTATTCTTGCCTGAGAAATACCATGGACAGAGGAGCGCGGCAAGCTACATGGGGCCACATAAGAGTCAGACACAACTAAACAACAACAAACATATAAGCTTTGGCACAACAAAGAAACTATAAACAAAACAAAAAGATAACTTACAAACTGAAAATATTTTCAAATGACATAAATGACCAGGCTTAATGTCCAAAATATACAAACAGCTCCTAAAAGTCAATAACAAACAATTCAATCAAAAAATAGGCAGAAAACCTAAATAGACATTTTTCCAAAGAAGACATATAGATGGCCAATAGGCAAACGAAAAAATTCTCCTCATAGCTAATTATTAGAGAAATGTAAATAAAAACTACGATGAGGTACTCTCACTCCAGTCAATATGGCCATCATTAAAAATTCTATAACTAATAAATGTTGGAGACGGTATGGAGAGAAAGAAATCCTCCTACTGTTGGTGGGAATGTAAATTGTTGCAGCCACTATGAAAAACAGTATGAAGGGTCCTCAAAAAACTAAAAATAGAGCTTAATTTAATTCAGCAATCCTACTCTTGGGAATATACCCAGACAAAACTATAATTGTAAAAGATATATGAGCCTCTATGTTCAAAGCAGTATTATTTTTTTAATTTTATTTTATTTTTAAACTTTACATAATTGTATTAGTTTTGCCAAATATCAAAATGAATCCACCACAGGTACACATGTGTTCCCCATCCTGAACCCTCCTCCCAAGCAGTATTATTTGAGCAAGACATGAAAACAAACTAAATGTCTAGCAACCAATGACTACATAAAGAAGATGTGGTATATATACATACATATATATGTATATGCATGGTATATATATTTTTTCAGCAACACAGACAGACCTAGACATTATCATACTAAGTGAAGTAAGTCAGAAAGACAAATACCATATGATATCACTTATATGCAGAATCTAAACCACAACACCAATGAACATATTTATGAAACAAAAATAGACTCACAGATGTAGAAAACAGGCGTGTCCTTACCAAGAGGAAAGTGGATGGGGAGGGAAGGATTGAAAGTTTGATATTAGCAGATGCAAACGATTATATGTAGGATGCATGAACAACAAAATCCTACTGTATAGCACAGGGAACTCTATTCAATAACCTGTGATAAATCATAGTGGAAAAGAATATGAAAAAATAATACATATATGCATAATTGAGTCACTTTGTTGTACAGCAGAAATTAAACAAAATATTTTAAGTCAACTATATTTTAATAACATTTTAAAACAAACTCCCTTCCCCCTTAAAAAACATAGCATCTTTCCCATTTTTCCTTTTAGTTGGCTTCACATTTTGCATTTTTCCTTCATTCCCTAAATTTGTATTTGGGAAGAATAATCTCAGAAACTGTATTTCTGCAAAGGATGTATATATATATATACATATATTTGTATGTTGTGAATGCATAATATATGGCTTAATAACAACCAACATACATTAGAATAGATATGAAAATAAAAAAGAAGGAAAATAAATTTTGGTTTTTTAGATGTTAAACTCAATAGCCCAAGGGTCTTGGGCTCCAAAATCACTGTTAACAGTGACTGCAGCCATGTAATTAAAAGACACTTGCTCCTTGGAAGAAAAGCAATGACAAGCATAGACAGTGTATTAAAAAGCAGAGACGTTACTTTGCCAACAAAGTTCCGTCTAGTCAAAGCTATGCTTTTTCCAGTAGTCATGTATGGATGTGAGAACCAGATAATAAAAAAGGCCGAGCACTGAAGAATTGATGTCTTTGAACTGTGGTGCTAGAGAAGATTCTTGAGAGCCCCTTAGACATCAAGAAGATCAAACCAGTCAACCCTAAAGGAAATCAACCCTGAATATTCACTGGAAGGACTGATGCTGAAGCTCCAATACTATAGCAATCTTATGCGAAGAGCCAGCTTATTAGAAAAGATCCTGATGCTGCGAAAGATTGAAGGTAGGAGGAGAAGGGGGCGACAGAGGATGAGATGGTTGGATGGCATTATCGACTCAATGGACATGAGTTTGAGCAAGCTCCGGGAGACGGCGAAGTCAGGGAAGCCTGGTGTACTGCAGCTCATGGGGTCACAAAGAATTGGATGCAACTAAACAACAAAACATTAAACTAATGTTTCTCAATCCTGGTTATAATAAACATTAATTGAGATTTAACATCCTCCTTCCCCAAAATTGATGACCTGATCCCAGCCACAGAGATACTGACTGAACTGACCTTGGGTGGGAAGATCTTAGATAGGGAGGAGCCATTGGTAGTTTTAATTAAGGTCCCTAGGTAATTCTAATGTGCTGTCAAGGTTAAGAGCTACTATTGCAGACAGTTAATACTGGCCTACTTTAGAAGTATATATATATAAAGTATACTTTAGAAGTATATTTGGGCCATTTTAGTAGAATCAGAATTAGAACCCAGTATTCATTTATCTTCCTGATTTATGGTGGAAATAATATTAGGCTAAAGACCTTGGATTCAACCCCAAATCAGCTATTTACTGTATGCATGGCCATGTGGTTGATCAGCTATTTTAACTTCTCTAGATACTGAGTTTCTTAATCTGCAAAAAGCACAGTATTCCCAAAATATCTACAAATTTTGAACAGGGTGGATGACATAATGGCTTTGTACACAAATACAGGCATTTTATAGAACTCCCTGGTCACTTCCATGTCACTGAAGTCACTGATCATCTTTACTAACCTGTCTTAGTGCCATAATATTATGGTAACACATGAATGCTCAGAAACAGCACTATTTAAATTCTTTGGCAGATACTCTAGTACCTAAACCTAGCATCTTGCATCTAGCAGTCTCTGTTTCTCTTTTCAGGTCCACATCACTCTAGTCTATTAGAATGTGTTCAAAGTCATCAGCACAATTTTTAAGTCTTAGGTCACTTAGAGGTTCTTTTACACAGATGGTCTCCCGTGAACATCTAACTAGGTGCTGGTATTTATGTTTTAATACAATTTTATTCACATATCACTAGAAAACTGATAATGGTAGCGTGAACTGAAGTCTCCCCAAATCCAGGGAATTTAAATAAGATATTCCTGCCTTCAAAGAACAGGATTTAATTCTTGGCTTGAACTTATTACCTCTAGCATGAAATGAATGAATAACCATATTTTCTGAAACTTTCAAATTAATATTTATATTTAACTTTCCTTGTGTGTATGTCAAATATGTATTCTTTGTATGAATGCAGTTTAGTAGAAATATTGAAATGCTCTCCTTTAGTCAAATTAAAATCTCATCTACCCAGCTCACTTATAGTTAATATTTTAAATTTAACTCAGGTTGTTTCCAAAAGAAATTTTATATGTTACGCAGATTTGACAAAAATCTCTCTACTCCCCTCTTTACTGAAAATCCTCATTAGTTATATAAAGAATGATTAGAACCTCATGAAGATGTCATCAGTGGGAGCCCTGAGTAAGGTTTACACAAAGTGTTTAAAGACAATTTGCCCATCTTTCTTCAGGGTATGGACTGTCCAGGTCACTGCAGTCCATCCTCACAAACATTACTCACTTGACCCATGGATGCTCTTTACTGTGAAACCCTTGGCCAAAATGAGAAATTCTATTTTGAAACAGTTGACTTAAATCCTACAGAATATATTCTAATCTATAATTTTCTGAAATTAAGAGATAATACTAGTGTCAGGTTACTTGGTTCCAATAGAACAATTCTATCTTAACAAAGAAAAATACCAACTTGGTGTCTCCCCATCATTATTTTCATACCACCCAAACATATGTGAACTAAATCTGTAAGCTGAGACAAAGCTGCAGGAGTAACTTGATTTCTCATCCACGAAGTTCAGTTGCCAGAAACACTATTATATTCTATATCATATCACAGGAAACACACATATGACACAGTACAGCAGAAAAATATTGTGTGTGTTGCGTGTTCAGTCACTCAGTCATGTCTGACTCTTTGCAACTCTATGGACTGTAGCCTGCCAGGCTCCTGTGTCCATGGGATTTTCCAGGCAAGAATACTAGAGTGGGATGCTATTTCCTACTCCAGGGGATCTTCCAATACAGGGATCAAACCTACGTCTCCCGTGTCTCCTGAATTGCAGGCGGATTCTTTAGGGCTGAGCCACCAAACAAACACACAATGTACCATATTTTCCACACAACTATATTATGCATGCTTAAAGTTGCGACTGTTTTGTAAAATACGGTATTTAAAGTGATAAGGTATCCATTTTTGAGGCTGGGGATGAGGTGGAAAGAATGCATTTATTGAACATTTTTCAAGGATAACTAGAATGAAAAGCAACACTCTATATTGTCAAATGTGGAGATAATGTCCTTCATACAGAATACCTTTGTTCCTGACAGGAGCAAAGCAATATCAGCATGACATATTATTTTCAGGTTAAGTTTTCTAAATAAATGTTCTAATGCCTTTTGAAAACAAAGTTTCTAGGATAACACATTCCTCTAATTTTTGAACTAAATTAAGAGATGTCAGTTAATAATTTTGCTATTATAGAACCATCAGATCAGATCAGATCAGTCGCTCAGTTGTGTCTGACTCTTTGCAACCCCATGAATCGCAGCACGCCAGCCCTCCCTGTCCATCACCAACTCCCGGAGTTCACCCAGACTCACATCCATCGAGTCAGTGATACCATCCAGCCATCTCATCCTCTAGGAAGATAAATTTATCCCACATACAGACTGACATAAACAGGTTTCATGTTAAATGGTTTATATCTCCATCTTTTAAAAAATATTTATTTTCAAAACTCAATTTAACTTTCAGTAAATAGTTCACTGGTCTACTAGTGAATTTACCTCTTAAATTACTGCCACATTGCATTTTTAAATACATATATTATTTTAATAAAAGCTAAGTGAAGGAACACTTTTATTGTATTTTTATAATTTTATGAGATACAGTTCATATTAATGATCATACTTTATAACTGAGTTTATATATAAACTTTGCTTTGCCCAAATAACTGAATGCTTCAAAAAGTTATAAACATTTATTTATATTTTATTAACCAAATTGTATTGCTAATTTGACACATACTAATGTGGTGGTGGTTTAGTTGCTAAGTCGTGTCCAACTCTTGTGTCCCCCTGGATTGTAGCCTACCAGGATGCCCTGTCCATGGGAGTTTCCAGGCAAGAATACTGGACAGGTTGGCATTTCCTTCTTGAGTGGATCTTCTGACCCAGGGATTGAACCCGGGTTTCCTGCACTGCAGGCAGATTCTCTACTGACTGAGCTACCAGGGAATTCCATATACTAATACAGCTCTCAAAAAATGTGAGAGATTTGTGAAAGGAAGTTTCTATCCAATTAGAATATGCATAATATTTTGAAATATTTTAGGAGGATTCTTTTAAAATTAAATACTAACATAACTACATCATTGGTTGCTGGATATATAAATACATTATTATAGTAAACTTACTGTTTGAGCAAACTTCAAAACTGAAACAAAACATTTTTATTTCCTATTTAAAATGATTCTTTCTTTTCTATTGTTACTATGTGGAAGGAAAGGGGAATAGGATATTTGCATTATCTACTAAACTTAAAATTTTCCCGTGCCTTATTAATATATTTTTACAATAATAAAGAAGTTACAGAAAGTAAATATATTTAGGTTCTTTTTTTTTTCTGAAGAAGAATAAAGAATGCACACACACACACACACACACACACAATTCTTTGGTAGATATTCTGGTTCACTCTCATTTAAATAATATAAAGCTACTTTCATACTCTGGAAAACTCTGAAAACATTAATTTTTAGTAATATTTTCACATGGAAGTCTGGTAGTTTTTAAAAATTCAAAATAGTTTTCTGTTTTATTATTCTCTGTTTTATTTTCTGTTTTATTTTTCCTCTTTTGTGACCTTTTGTTTTCACACTTATGACAAATGATCATTTTAAAATAGATACTGAACTTGGGGAAAGATGTTATCCTTCAGGCTTAGAATGCTTTCTACCATGGTCGTTAATTTAATTTTGATAATGCCAGGTGAACATGAGTGAATTCACTGATTTTAACTTAACATTTTAGACTTGGAGATGAGGGGGAAACTGATAACATCTCACCACTATAGACTGTACTCTTCTGTTCTTTTTATATCCCACCTGAGAACACCAGCCCCAAAGGTGTCAGCCTATAGTGCTAACATATTGCATGCATGGCCCATTCTGGGACTTGGATATGTAGGCAGCCTTCAGTTTTATAGTCTAACACTCTGAAAAAGCAATCACAGTGATGTGCTAGGAAATCTAGTGAAGAAGGCTTTCAGAAGGGCAGTGGAAAACCCACGCGTAACCTCTTTTATGAATGCAGTGTTTAAAAATTCCATTTGGACAATTTGATGTTTATTGTATATTTTATCAGCTATCCTTAAAGAGTATTTGTTTTTCAGATGTTGCAAACTATGGGTCAAAATCCCCTTAAAATCAAAACAAACAGTCATCCACTTTTATTGAGCAACTTTTCAAACATAACTGTGTTTAAACTCGTGTTGGAGGATGAAAGATAAGAGTTCTTATGAGCAAATAAACATTCCCTAAGGGGTCAAAGAATTGGGAAAGTAGACTGTTTAAAGACCAGTTGTAACAAACCCAAAGAGAAATAAATAATGGAATATATTTCTTAATTTTAGTGTGAAATACTATAGGCTTACAAATGCATTTGCCCAAAACTACAGCTTACCTAGGTATCCTCTTCAAAACTGACACATTACAAATTCACTCTCCTTGTAAGAACAGTCTCCTAAGTACAATACATAGATGAACATACCAAATTTATCACACTGCTATTCGACCAAAAAAGATCAAATTTTCTAATACAAATAAAGTGAAAGTGGTTCTTCCAATTTAAGCTCCATAAAACACTTATTAAAGATAAAAGCAGGTTATTTAGCAATATTGGACTCTGTGAGATGTAGTATGTGCCACAGAATGAAATAGAAATTTCAGTGATGGAAAATCATCTTCCTTCCTTCGTGATAGTATAATAACCTTTTAAATCACGTTTGACATTTGTAAGTCCAGTGAGCTGGCAGCCCGGCAAAGCCTATGTGGTAATATATGTGGTAAGCCCTTTCTGGAGCAGCAATCTCATTGCTGTGTCTAACGGCTTTCACTTCATGTGGCTGACTGGGCCCCGAGAGACTTATTTGACTGCCTTTCTCGAGCCACTGGTTGCTAATGTTCCCTATTATGAGGAAAGCAGAAACTCGCCTTCAGGCAATGGCCACTTGGCTAGAGGTACACCACCAGCCAACCTTCTGCTGTTTTGTTTTCAACCATTAAATATGCACACGCACTTTAAAGAGGGGGTTCTTTATGCTTCAAAAAAAAGACAAACAATATGACAGTGATATTTACTCTGCTCCAGTTGCTAATCTGACAAGCTCCATCTGGTGAACACACCCTTCATCTTCCCATCCCCTAAATCTCTGAAGGGAAGTAGACACCGGTGGCATATGTCCATAGCTGGTCCTTATGCTTAATGAAGTAGAATATTTATAGGTTTAAACTTTAAGGACATCTATAAAATGTGTTGAGTTCCTCTGATGGATCAGTGGTAAACAATCTGCCTACAATACAGGAGACATGGGTTCAATCTCTGGATCGGGAGGATCCCCTGGAGAAGGAAATGGTAACCCATTCCGGTGCTGTCGCCTGGGAAATCCCAAGAACAGAGGAGCCTGGTGGGCTACAGTCCATGGGGTCACAAAAGAGTTGGACAGGACTGTGTGCATGCCAAGTTGCTACAATCATGTCCAACACTTTGCAATCCTATGCACTGTAGCCTGCCAGGCTCCTCTGTCTATGGGATTCTCTAGGCAAAGATACTGGAGTGGGTTGCCATCCCCTCCTCCAGGGTACCTTCCCAACCCAGAGATCGAACCCATGTTTCTTATGTTTCCTGCATTGGTGGGGTTGTTTACCACTATCACCACCCAGGAAGGCCCTAGATAGGACTAACCAAAAATACATACATAAGAGGTGTTACTTGGTGATAAGAAGGAAAGCTATTCTATTATAGCAAGCTACGGCAGTCCATTTTTTAATCACTCTGCATTTCATTTGTAAAGAGATCCCAGCACCACACCTCCTTACGAAGGTGAAATGGAGATTTAATTCTTCTCAAAATATTAAAGTGCTATCTTCACGTTCCCAGAGTAACCTCACCTTATCCTTAGATTTGCATCTATATTTTAATTGTCTTCCTGTTTTATCTTTCTTCCCCACTCAATTCTGAGTGATGGAAAGACAAGGAGATTAGTTTGTAAGTTTACACAGTAGATACTTTCTAATTGTTGTAGGAATACATGTACACATTTTCACTCTGTTGTAAACATGAAATATTTACATTTTCCATAGGAATAACAATGATGACAAAACAAACATACGAGTTGGTTATTTTTGCCTTCTACAGTGTATCAGCTTCATTTATCTTGTCTTTTGTTACTCATTGAACAACACATGCTCTGAGTGTCCACTCTGAGAAGTCCATATTCCAACATGAAAAATACTGTAGGAATCTAGTTTTTAATTCATCATGCTACTCAGTACATACAATTTAACTTAAACTTTGCAGCAACACAGAACATGGCATGGAGGTACTATTGTATGTTAATGTCCAGAATCAAACGTGTATTCTGAGGGAATTACCAAAATCTAGTTTTTGAAGTCGGTAGCATAGTAAGTTCCAAAAATCCTAGCTATGGAGGGATTAAAAATAAAGGCTATTGTTCATTTTAAGGAAAGAAATATAAGTGCTGCTTTCTATTAAGACGCTGATGAAAAAAATCAGAAAATAAAAGGCTCAACATTCCCTTACTCACTTGGTATTTCATAAACAACCAAAAAGCCAACTTTATCCAATAGGGATTTAAAGGCATCTAAGATTTTGGTTTCGAAGCAGGAAATAAGTGATGAAATCTCCTTGTCCATTTTCTGGGTCATTTTTTCAATAAGAAGGTCATAGTCAGCTGCTATTTCTGCCTTCCAAGTATATATTTCAGCTATATTAATGTATTATTTTATCTTTTTGTCATTTAGAGAATATTGAGTGTATTTCCCATTAGATGCTTGAAATTACAATGTATTTTAAATCTTCCAAAATAATACAGTGACGTGGAACACGGTAGAGAATAGACCTGGAAATCTGGCACCATCACCTAGATTTGGAATCCATCATAAATTTTAAGAATTTCTAGCCCAAGAATACATGTCAAATATAAAAGAAAAACAGGTGTAATTATATGTTTATTGGTTTTATTCCCTTAGCTAATAAAACTCACTAATACTTAGGAGTGATTATGAAAGATGGAGATGTTAAGCCTAATACTTATGCAGCACAGTGAAAAGGAATACAGCTTTAGTCAGATCAGTCATGGTTAAACCATCAGGGCACTGTTGGTGGCACTGTTCTAAATACTTTATATAGAGATTGCTGCTGCTGCTGCTAAGTCACTTTAGTCGTGTCCGACTCTGTGCAACCCCATAGACAGCAGCCCACCAGGCTCCCCCATCCCTGGGATTCTCCAGGCAAGAACACTGGAGTGGGTTGCCATTAGTTCAGTCTGTAACATCATCCTGTGGTGTCGGTACTGTTATTTTCCTCATTTTCTAAGTGAGAAGACGGAGGCTCAGAGAGGTCAAGTACCTTGCTTGAGGACACACAGCTACCCTGTGACAAAATCGGGCAGTTTAGTTTGACTCATGTCTTTGATCATCACACAGTGTCTCTAGTAATAACGAAAGTTACAGTATTTAAAGACTGGCTTGTAAAATAAAAGAAGGGTTTCATTTTAACTATTATTAAGAGTATACAGAGGGCTAGAAAAGGGAATTTTTCCCTTGACTGTTGATGCCTATTTTGCAAATGAATGGTACACAAAAACTTATTTTTGTTTCTGTTCACATGTGAATTTAGATATCCATAACTATATGCGTGATAGGAACTCATTAAATATTTGTGGAATGGACAGACTGATAAATGAATAAATACACAGATCTCTGTATATATGTATATAATTCTGTCATTTTGGAGCAATGCACACACATGCAAACACAGAAGGAATGCAGGCTACAGAGAAATAATCAGGAGCCACTGCTAAGTATCATTTATAAACTGTATTTTGCTAATGTAATTGATTACATTATCAGCAATGATGGGAATCTGCTTTGTACCTCTCCCACTGTTATAACTATCATGACAATAATAATAGTAATAATAAAATTCACTGGGAAATTGGACTCTTTAAATATTATGCAAAGTCTGAATAAATGCATCTTTAGAAAATTTTATCATTTTAAATCAGTAAGATAACTAAGTTTTTAAATGCATCTATTATTCCAACATAGCTTTAAGTCAAGTCCGCCAGTCTCTCTATTCAAATCAGACTGTAGCTCCTAAATTTCTCCTGTAAAGAAATTCTGGAAATACCCATTATTTAAAGTGTTGAGGTTTTAATAAAAGAAGAAAAATTGAAGCAGAAAGAAAGTAAAAGAAGTTCACATGATTTATTTTAAAAGTAAGGACTGCCACCTAAACAGGAAAATAACTGGGCTTAATGTACCACAATTTCTTCTTCTTCTTAAAAACAATTTGTTTTCTTTCAGCCTGCTGGCATCTGTATTTTCTGTAGCATAGCAAAGACAGAACTAAAAACTCAAAAGACTGATATAAAACTAACCTCTTTAAAATTAGGGAGGAGGGAAGAACAAAACAGTGGGCTTCTACATTCATGCTCCTTACATTGTACTAAATTGAATTAGAATGAATAAACATTTCTTTAGGTCCCTGCCTAAATATTTAGTTAAGAATCTGAATTGTAAGCTACTACTGATTACTTCAATCCTGAGTGGCTCCTCTATAGACTATATTAATTCTCTAAATAATTTTTTCTTAGAAAATACTTTGGAATACATAAGGCAGCTTTGCAAATGATAAAACTCTAGGCAGAATCAGTAGCTTAAATAAGAGCAATAACAAAAATGTGACTCTGCTACTACTGTATAATATATTTAATTCTGTATCAATTTCTCTTTGGCTGTGAATCTGTGCTAATCTGCAAAAGTGATTAAGGTTACAGCATATGCACTGGTGTCCATGTTGTGTATATATACTATATGATGTGTATGACAGATTTGTATGTTTACAGAAGAATGAGGAATTCTCTTTTTAAGTATGCAAATATGATGAGTGTTATAGAAATATTTGCATCCCATATTTATTTCATGACTGCCTTTTTTGGTGTCACCCAGGCTCAGGATCTCGTTCTTATCTCCCTTCTTTTACTTCCATCTAGTAGACAGACCTTGCCTGCTATTCCTCTGAAGGGTCTTCTTCATCGTAATCTTTACTCCTTCTGCTGCTTCTGCCCTGTCACTTCAGTCACGTCCGACTCTGTGACACCATGGACTGTAGCATACCAGGCTGCCCTTCAATATTAACTCTCTATTCAGTTGAGTTGCTCAGTCGTGTCCGACTCTGCAATCCCATGAATCACAGCACGCCAGGCCTCCCTATCCATCAACAGCTCCTGGAGTTTACTCAAACTCATGTCCATCAAGTCAGTGATGCCATCCAGCCATCTCATCCTGTGTCATCCCCTTCTCCTCCTGCCTCCAATCCCTCCCAGCATCAGGGTCTTTTCAAATGAGTCAGCTCTTTGCATCAGGTGGCCAAAGTACTGGAGTTTCAGCTTCAGCATCAGTCCTTCCAATGTACACCCAGGACTGATCTCCTTTACAATGGACTGGTTGGATCTCCTTGCAGTCCAAGGGACTCACAACAGTCTTCTCCAACACCACAGTTCAAAAGCATCAATTCTTAGATGCTCAGGCTTCTTCACACTCCAACTCTCACATCCATACGTGACCACAGGAAAAACCACAGTCTTGACTAGATGGACCTTTATTGGCAAAGTAATGTCTCTGCTTTTGAATATGCTATCTAAGTTGGTCATAACTTTCCTTCCAAGGAGTAAGCGTCTTTTAATTTCATGGCTGCAGTCACCATCTGTAGTGATTTTGGAGCCCCCAAAAATAAAGTCTGACACTGTTTCCACTGTTTCCCCATCTATTTCCCATGAAGTGATGGGACCAGATGCCATGATCTTAGTTTTCTGAACCTTCAGCTTTAAGCCAACTTCTTCACTCTCCACTTTCACCTTCATCAAGAGGCTTTTTAGTTCCTGTTCACTTTCTGCCATAAGGGTGGTGACATCTGCATATCTGAGGTGATTGATATTTCTCCCAGAAATCTTCATTCCAGCTTGTGCTCCTTCCAGCCCAGCATTTCTCATGATATACTCTGCATATAAGTTAAATAAGCAGGGTGACAATATACAGCCTTGACATACTCCTTTTCTGATTGGAACCAGTCTGTTGTTCCATGTCCAGTTCTAACTGTTGCTTCCTGACCTGCATACAGGTTTCTCAAGAGGCAGGTCAGGTGGTCTGGTATTCCCATCTCTTTCAGAATTTTCCACAGTTTATTGTGATCCACACAGTCAAAGGCTTTGGCATAGTCAAGAAAGCAGAAATAGATGTTTTTCTGGAATTCTCTTGATTTTTGATGATCCAGCGGATGTTGGCAATTTGATCTCTGGTTCCTCTGCCTTTTCTAAAACCAGTTTGAACATCTGGAAGTTCATGGTTCACATATTGCTGAAGCCTGTTTAAAATTATTTAAAATTGCGGAATTTTAAACATTACTTTACTAGTGTGTGAGATGAGTGCAATTGTGCAGTAGTTTGAGCATTCTTCGACATTGCTTTTCTTAGGGACTGGAATGAAAACTGACCTTTTCCAGTCCTGTGGGCACTGCTGAGTTTTCCAAATTTGCTGGCATACTGAGTGCAGCACTTTCACAGCATCATCTTTCAGGATTTGAAAGAGCTCAACTGGAATTCTATCACCTCCACTAGCTTTGTTCGTAGTGATGCTTTCTAAGGCCCACTTGACTTCACATTCTAGGAAGTCTGGCTCTAGGTGAATGATCACACCATCGTCATTATCTTGGTGTTGAAGATGTTTTTTGAACAGTTCTTCTGTGTATTCTTGCTACCTCATCTTAATATCTTCTGCTTCTGTTAGGTCCGTACAATTTCTGTCCTTTATCGAGCCCATCTTTGCATGAAATGTTCCCTTGGTATCTCTAATTTTCTTGAAGAGATCTCTAGTCTTTCCCTTTCTGTTGTTTTCCTCTATTTCTTGGCATTGATTGCTGAGGAAGGCTTTCTTATCTCTCCTTGCTATTCTTTGGAACTCTGCATTCAGATGCTTATATCTTTCCTTTTCTCTTTTGCTTTTCACTTCTCTCCTTTTCACAGCTATTTGTATGGCCTCCCCAAACAGCCATTTTGCTGTTTTTCATTTCTTTTCCATGGGGATATTCTTGATCCCTGTCTCCTGTACAATGTCACGAACCTCCGTCCATAGTTCATCAGGCACTCTGTCTATCAGATCTAGTCCCTTAAATCTATTTCTCACTTCCACTCTATAATCATAACTCTCTATTAGCCTGAACTAATCTTGCAATCACACCCTCCCTCTCTCTAGACTTTCATTCTTTATTCTCTACAAATCGACCTTGACTCCCTCCTGAGTTGCCTCTCCTAAATAAAACACCTCCCAATACTAATCCTGCCATCTGCATCTCTTTCAGTCCCACCCCCAACCCCTGCAACTTCAATAGCAATTTGAGCATACTTGGCCCAATTTGGGACTTCTCTGGTGGCTCAATCGGTAAAGAATCTGCCTGCCATGTGGGAGACCCAGGTTCGAACCCTGGGTTGGGAAGATCCCCTGGAAAAGGAAATGGCAACACACTCCAGTATTCTTGCCTGGAGAATTCCATGGACAGAGAAGCCTGGCAGGCTACAGACCATGGGGTCGCAAAGAGTCAGATATGACTGAGCGATTATACACACAACACACACAGCTCAATTTCTAGGTTTTGCTGTTGCTGTTGTTGTTGAGTTGCTCAGTCACGTCTGACTCTTTGTGACCCCGTGGACTGCAGCATGCTAGGCTTCCCTGTCCTTCACCATTTTCTGAAGTTTGCTCAAACTCATGTCCATTGAGTCGGTGATGCCATCCAACCATCTCATCCTCTGTCGCCTGCTTCTCCTTCTGCCTTCAATCTTTCCCAGGATCAGGGTCTTTTCCAATGAGTCAGCTCTTTGCATCAGGTGGCCAAAGCATTGTAGTTTCAGCATCAACATCAGTCCTTCCAGTGAATGTTGGGAATTTCAGGTTAGCCTAGATCTAACTCCAGCTTTTTTCTCAATCTTGTTTTACATAATGTTTCACAAATCCGTGAAAGAGCACTAATTTTATTCATGCATGCCTCTCTTTTCTGCTCATTCTAAAATGCTTTCTATTCCCTGCCATACACATCCTACTTAGCATTCAGTACATAGTTCAAATTCTACTTTTTTCCATGAAATTTCCTTAATTCCATATTTCAACACCCCTACTTTCTCAGATTCCTGGTCACTAACATAGTAACACTGAAGTAGACATTAGAGCACAATTTTCATAATCAGTGTTTTTCTTCAATTATATATATATGTGTGTGTGTGTGTGTATCTTTGCCTTCTCCATACAAACACACACATACATATATCTTCTGTGCTAACTGTAGCACCATAAGGGCATAGTTGCTTACACTATCTACTCCACAGTACCAAGCATGCTGCTATGCATATGGGAGTGCATTCATGAAGAATGATGACTTTATCTATAACAGGAAAACTAAACTGAACCCAAGTCTTCTGAAGCCCCGTCAAAGTATTCTGGTCACTCCTCTGCTGACAGTAACTTGCTATTTAGTCAGCTGTGACTGCTACGAATATTATACCTTCACAGTGTCAAATAATATTCATTATAATTTTCCATGATCAATGTAAATCTTTCTCACTGCAATTCAGTCTCCTTATATGTTGCCCTGGTCTAAGGGCAGCAGATAGAAAGCAAAAGGCCTGTAAGTGAAACAGCCTGAATCCTAGGCCTACCTCTCAAAACTTTCTTAGTTTGGCAAATCACTTAGTCTTATTTTTCTTATTTGTTAGATGAAGGATTTGGGCTAGATGGTTCAGGAGTTCATTTCTTGCTCTGAAATTTAGTGGAGGTAAAAGGCATTATCTAACCAACTTTGACCTTTTGAAAATCATTTTAAATGCCTGAGTTCCTATGAATTATTATTAAATGATCCTCTGGTCTCCCTGGTGTTAGCTGGTATGGTTCTAACACTCATACTGAGCTGTAATTTTCCAACTTTGCGTATTGCTCAATTCATGCTAAGAATGTCCCTATATCTGTGTCACAATCTTCAGAATTTCCCTAGAATTCTTCACCCAAGAGGCTTCATTTCCCTATCACTGATTTCATTGATGGTTCTAATGCCATTTGTTATTTGGTTGAGGAGGCAGGACTTTGCTGAATAGCCCAAGCAAACTTAATGCCCTGTCTCCTAGGGTAGTCTTCCATTGACAAGTCCTGCATAGGTGGCCTGGTTTTTCAGCCTTCTTGGCACCTGTCCAGTGACTCTCTTTGCTCCTTCTGACCTTCATAATTATGTGTCTTCATGTCAATGTGCTTTCTATTCCATGGTCTGCTTTTCTCCTTTCTACCCATATTCAAGGTCTGTTTCCTTCCCTTTCTGTTCTGCACAAATTTCTCCTATTTCTTTTTTACCTATTTTTTTTTTTTTGTCTTCCCTTAAATGTATAGATTCTGACTGTTAACTGAAGTTAAGAAAATCAGAGGCTTTGATAAAATTGGGTGGACCTGACATAAATGTGTGAAAATAATCAGAACCAAGTGATGGAAGTACAAACATTTAACATTAGATCCTAGATGACAGACTATTGAAAATGCAACATGGCAAATGTGCTACAGGCTATGGCAAACTTCCAGGAGAGGCAGGGATTCTGTCATCTCATCACCATACATGCTGGAAGCTGTTTCCTTTCATTGAATCTGCCCTGAAAGAACTTATCTCTATTTTGTGAAGAGAGTGCACTTAGACAAACACCAAGTTCATTTTAACTTCCTTTCATTTCCAAAGCACCATGATTCCAGTTCAGCCTGTAGATCAATATGCCCAAATTTCCATTAAATTTGAAGAGATGCTTCTTGTAGATCAGTGATGATTAACTCTGGTTAAACATTAGAATCAACTATGGAACCTCAAAAATTATGCTCACACATCACCCCTAAGTTGACTGATTTGAGCCTGGACATCTGTATTAATAAATATTTTCCTCCAGTAATTAAGCATCTTGGTTTCTACCCAAAGCTGCTGAAAACTTATATCCAAACAAAAACCTACACACAAATGTTTACAGCAGCTTTATTAATAACTGCCAAAACATGGAAGCAACCAAGATCTTCTTCAGTAGGCAAATGGATAAATAAAGTATGATACATCTAGATAATGGAATATTACTCAGCATTAAAAAAATAAATGGGACTTCATTGTTGGTCCTGTGGTTAAGAAACCATCTGCCAATGTAGAGTATGGATTCAATCCCTAGTCTGGGAAGATTCCACATGCCACTGGACAACTAAGCCACCGTGTCACAACTACTGAGCCCATGCAATCTAGAGCCTGTGCTTTGTAACAAGAGAAACCACCACGGAGAGAAGCCCCCGTACTGCAACTAGAGAGTCGTTCCCACTTGCTGCAACTAGGGAAAAACCAGCATGCATCAGTCAGACGCAGTGCAGCCAAAAATAAATTAATTAAAAAATAAAGAGAAAAGTTTATTTTATTTTTTTAAAGAAATGAACTATCAAGCCCAGAGAAGTTATAGAATCAGCTTAACTGCATACTTTTCAGAAACCAATCTGAAAGATTATATGCTGTTTGATTCTACCTATATGACATTCTGGAAAAGGCAAAACTATGAAGACAATAAAAAGATCAGTGGTTGTCAGGGGTTGATAGTGGAGATAAACAAGTGGAGCACAGAGGATATTTAGGGCAATCGAACACTCTGAATAATACTATAATGATGGATACATGTCATTATATTGTCCAAACGCATAGAACGCAGAACAAGAGTAAATCATACGGTAAACTGGGGATTCTGAATGATAATGGTTGTCAGTATAGGTCCGTCAATTGTAATAACAAATGTACCACTATGTGCAGGATGGAGGTTGATTATGGGGAAGCTATTTATTTGTGTGGGCAGGTGCGTGTGTGCTAAGTCGCTTCAGTCATTTCTGACCGGGTGCGACCCTATGGACTACAGCCTGCCAGGCTTCTCTGTCCACAGGATTCTCCAGGCAAGAATACTGGAGTGGGTTTCCATGCCCTTCTCCAGGGCATATTCCCAACCCAGGGATCGAATCTGTGTCTCTTATGCCTACCTGCATTGGTAGGTGGGTTCTTTACCACTAGGGCCACCCAGGAAGCCCTGTGTGAGCAGGGGGTGTATGAAAAATCTCTGTTCTTTCCTCTTAATTTTACTTTGAAACTACAACTGCTCTAAAAATAAAATTCATATATATATATACACACACACACACACACATATATATATTCCTGATGATTGTAATGTGCAACTAAATTAAAAAACTTGCTACACTATATAGTCCAGCTCAGATCTGCCTTTGGTGGGTGGGAGGCCAACAGGGTGGGAGGTTTGTCCAACGGTTGTTTAAGAGACATTCTGATATTTTTATACATTTTTCAGCTTTGTGGTAACTTAAGACTAGAAAAAAAAAAAAGAAAAGCTTTCAGTTTCCTTAATGACTCTTGATCTCAAAAAAGTACTCTTATTCATTTGAAGGTACAGAAAGGTCAAAATATGCCAAAAAAAAAAAAGAGCAGTCAACCATGTTTTTTGGGGAGGAAACAGTGTGTGTGGGGCGGGGACGTGTCTAGGGAAAGACTTGAATGGCTGCCCATTACTGTGCAACAAAGACCTAAATCTCTACCGTGGTGGACAGAGCCCTGCATGACCTGCTGCTTCTTCCCCAGCCCTTCAGTCTCCTGCTGCACATACCTCTGCCTTGCGTCCCTCTCTCAGCAGCCACTCAGCAGTACCCGACCTCTGAGCTTTATTAAGGTCCTGCCAAGCGTCACCTTGCCACTGGTCTTCTCCATCTGCCTAGAATGTCTCCACAATGGTTCTCAAACTTTGTTGCACATTAAAAACACCTGGGAGTATTCTAAAACTCTCAGTGCCCAAGGTCCTACTCGGAACAATCAAGTCAGATTTTCTAGAGATGGGACCCAGGCATCAGTAATTAAAAACATTTCTTCAAGAGCTTATGATGTGTGACAGAGTGCGACCTAGTGTTCTAATTTCCTCAGCTCATCTGCTTAACCTCTAATCTGACTTCCAGGTCTCTGCTAATTTTCACTTCCTAAGGAAAACTTCTACAATTCACAAACCATTCCAATACCTTCCCATTATAGTGCTAATTTTATATTTATTGGTTGGGGCTATAGTCTCTATCCCAAACCCTGAATGAGACTTTACAATCTATATAGCCAGTGACTATGCTGATTTTGTTAACAAGAGTATCTCCAGTCCCACAACAACAGAACTAAACAAACTAAAACAAAATTTGCCTATGTCCAGACTCTCTAATTCATTTCATGTATAGATTCAATAAATCAGCTGGACATCACAGAGGTCCATTAGGGTGCAATATATATATATATATATATATTCATAATTCATATATATTCATAATATATATATATATATTCATATATATATTCATAATTTTGTTTCTAATCCTTAGTGATACTTTTGCTAGATCTGATTTTACTGGTAAAATGATATTCTTTGTGATAATATAATACAGTGCTATTACACTTTTTAATTCTGGACCCAAGGTATAATCATTTGTATGCATAGGCTTAACTCGTCTCTAGTCTCTTTTTTATTTTTTCTCAAGTATAAATGTATGCAATCCACTAATTGTAGATCCGCTCTAACACATTCTGTTAATGCAGTTGTTCAGGAAAAGTGTGATTACATTTTTGTTTGGGTGTATTTCGTAAAAAATCTGCCACGTTGAAAATTTCCTCAGCTGTTGGTTCACAGAGGGTGTCAGACCTGTGGGCTGTCACATGGTCAAATAAGGAAAACAGCACATCAGGCATGTTAATTAGTATTGCATAAGCACAGCCATAATGAAGCCTACTGCTCTGCAGTGGCAGTTACCGGGAGACTCAAAGCCTATACCACTTTTCCTTCTGTGAAAAAAAAAAAAAAAAGACACCAAAATTTAAAAAAAAAATTTTTTTTCCTAAAACTTACATGCTTCTAAGAATGCTGGCATGTAAATACTGGACTGAAATGCCTGCCACATGAATGTTTTTGTTTTATGCTAATACCTCTCTACTTTTAAACCTCCCTATCCATTACCATCATCCTTTCCACACACACATTTTTACTAACAACTGTTCATCTGATTCTTGCCATCTAAACTAGCTCTCACAATTTCTAAAAACAATTTCATGCTCAGTCAGTTTTGCAGTCTGTATATGATGTTAGTGCAAAAAAGAAAAAGAACAAAATTCATCACTACACACATAAAATGCCCTGTTCTTCAATAAACCCAAGAACTAAATGGGAAACCTAACAGTTTCTCATGAACCTAAATTACTGTACACCAAGATACCAGTTTTAATCAAATCTGGAATGATTGAATGAGGACCTAATAGCCAAATTCCAATTTTATACATAATACTGTCACTAATCCTAAAGGAAAAATAATAATAAAGACAACAGTACATGGTTATCTGACCAGTTTCATTCATGCTTATGTTAATTTAATTCAAAGTTTTCAAGGAACAATGACGGTCAATTAAGTTAAATTACACTCTAGGGAGAGGTCTTCTGAACATGAGGATTACAATCTGCAAAAGAAAAAATAAGACATCAAAGCACTTCACTGATCTGAGTTGCAGTTATCTTTTAAAATGTCATCTTTAGGAATTTTGAAAGCAAACTTTAGGACTGGCTCCTCTCAAATATCTAAAATCCTCTTAAAACCCTCTGGTACATATATATAGTCCTTTGCTGAATGTTTCTTTATTCTAATGAAATGAACAGTTTGTATTCTGATAATCTTAAACATGTGAAACACATACATTGCTTCAAGGTTTGAGAAAGGAAAATAAATTTGAAGTATATGGGGATGATGGATTTCAAAAATAATTTCAACTTTGTTTTTTAAACGAAAAGGAAATGTATCACAAAGTTAAAGAAAAATGGATTGTTGGTTTCAAGCAATAAGAATAATTATTGCAAGCTAGATTCAGAAATCTATTAAAAGATAATGTTAAAACAATGTCTGGGGCTTCCCTGGTGGTCCAGTGGTTAAGAGTCCACCTTCTAACAGAGGGGACACTGGTTTGATCCTTACTCCAAGAAGATCTCACATGCCACGGGGCAACTAAGCCCATTAACGACTACTACTAACCCCGTGTTCCAGAGTCTATGCTCTGCAACAAGGGAAGCCACCACGATGAGAAGCCCACATGCGACCACGAGAGAGGAACCCCCGCTCACCACAACTAGAGAAAGCCCGCACGCAGCGACAAAGACCCAATGCAGCCAAAAAAATAAGCAAAAAAAAAACAAAAGAAACTAATTTACAAAAGCAATATTGCCAATTTGAAAAGCATGTTGCAATTCCACTTTATGGTTTGTGAGGGCACAAATCTCTCAAGAGAGCATATATGCATAGAGGAGTTGGTGAGTGTTTATGTGGAAATAGGAATGTGTGCTAGTGTGGACAGCTTACTTAAATTCTCCTGGGTTTATTTCAAGAGTAGAAGGGATTGTACGATGAATCGATTTCATAAAACAATGGCATATGATCTCCAGATGTAATGCTTTTGCACTTTGTCTAATAAGCAGAGGGATTTGTCAAAACAGCCTTCCTTTCTAAGAGAGTCCAAATGAACAGCAACCTCTCTATTTAATCTGTTTAGAATTCCAAGTTGTCTTTCACTAGCACAAAGGAATCAGGAGTGAAACCATTTGCACTTATCTTAGTGGCACATTACCCAACATCTGGTAAGATCCAAAGTTCTGAACTACAATGTAAACAAACTCCTGGCTAGAAAGCAACAAATAAATTTTAAAAATTGGGAATGCTTCACATATTTTTCAGAGTATACTTCAAGAACAATAGACTAAATATTTACTCAATACACTTAAGTGAAGGATAAGGAAAAACTACCTAGACAAAGTGGAAAAACAATTTGGAGCATAGTTCAATATGTAAATATCATTTAAAAAATTCCTACCAAAGCTACAGAAATAATTATTAGATTAGTCTATATCCATGATGTCAAAAAGGCAATTTTATAGTATTTGCAAAGTTATATAGTTAAAAAATGGCACTGCCCCATAATTTCATATTTCTACACTTTCATAACTTCTTTCAGTATTTTAATTCACTTTATTTATAAAAATGGAAGACCTTAAGATATATGATCCACTTAATGAAACACAGTATAATATGTACAGCAAACTACCATAAGCCACAAAAGCATATGAATATGCACAGAACATTCACATGTATTAATGGAAATTCGTACAAGAAAAGCTGCCACATTTGTTACTTCTGAGAAAGGAATGGGATGCTTCTGGCTTAGCATGATCAAGAGACTCCATTTCCTTCAACAGCTTTTATATTTTTTGGTTTTGTACTAATAAAGCATTTTCTTTTAAAAAATAAAGTCTAATTTTAAAATATATTTGACTTCCACTATAAACACAGGATTCAGTTTAAGATCTTTTGTCTTATCTTCATGGAACACATATTATATTTTGGGAAAAATGAATAATACGTACATAAAAATGAAATTAAAAAAGTTTGGAAAATAGCACAATGAGTGTTTAATATGGAACAAAAGTGATCTATGAGCCTCATAAAGGTCATGATGCCTTAAGTAGTTAAGAAAAGACTTCAGGTAAAACTCAACATTGTAGGATTTATAGAGAAAGAAAAATAAAAGGGAAATTCTGTCAAAACTCACATATTTGAAGAACCATATGGAGACAATGTTGCCCAAAGCTGAGTCCCATTTGATTACAGAGGGGAGTGTGTGTGTGTGTGTGTGTGTGTGTGTGTGATTGCACGTCGGTTAGTGGACTCTGTGTGGCTGTGGAGAGAAAGATGCACTTGAGTGTGTAAGTGTAGGAATAACATGGATACATTGGATGGCAGAAGATTTAGGTTTTTTTAATTCTGAAAGCAGGACAAGTGGTTGTACTTACTTGGTTTCTCTCTTTTTCTCTCCTTTCTTTTTCTTTTATTTTTCCAACAGTTATTTTTAAACTCAATTATAAATATACCTACAGTTAAGTTCACAAATTTTAATCACTCATGTGAATAAAGATATAATACAAAGGGAACATATACATGTAAACTGTACCTATAGGAAAGTACCTACAACATGCTTAGCCTCCCAGAAGACCTTTTCCCCACATGCACACACCAGAAACGTAACCAATGTTCTTTTCCATCACCAAAGATTAACTTTGCTAGTTGTGGAACTTTAACTAAACAGGATTATGCATGCATGAGTGAGAAGTCACTTCAGTCATGTCCGACTCTGTGTGACCCTATGGACTGTAGCCCGCCAAGCTTCTCTGTCCATGGGATTCTCCAGGCAATAGTAACGGTGGGTTGTCATGCCTCCTCCAGGGGATCTTCCTGACTCAAGGATCGGACCCAAGCCTCTTAGGTCTCGAACCTGAGCCTCTTAGGACTCCTGCACTGGCAGGCGGGTTCTTCACTGCAGGCACCACCGGGAAGCCCAAAGATGATTATATCAGGCCTGCTTTTCTGGACCCGGCTTCTTTCCCTTGTTACGTCTGTAAGATGCATCCGTGTTGATGCATGTGGCAACCTTTGACACAAAAAAGGTTAATCTTGAACTCTTTGGCTAAATAATTACAAATAATCACTTCCCAAGGTGCAAGGCAAGGAAGCATGGTAAGGTTAATTAGGCTTTAAGACCTTTGATTTGTACCGTTCCTTACAATTTACACTGCTACATTTTTCTTATTTCATTTGCCCTTTACAATAAACCAATAATCTATTAGAAGACATGATTATTATATTATTACTATTATTTTACAGATAAGGAAGTACAGATTAGAGAGTTTACATTACTGAAAGTCTTATTTAAAGAGCAAGTAAGGAGTTAATTGGACTTCCCAGAGGAGTAGCCATTCGCACTCAGAGCTTCCACTCTCAAAGTCAGCCTCCATTATTTATTTTGAACTTTTTGTTTTGTATTGCGGAATAGTCAATTAACAATTTTATGATAGTTTCAGGTCCCCCAAATTCCCCTATTTAAATAGAGAAAGTGGAAAAACTACAATAATATAGTTTAAAGTCTATTTCTCAGCTTCCATGAACTAGCATTATTCCTTAGAAAATATGATGCTATTGCTGACACTATGGGTCAGGCCTTTTCCTAAAAGCTTATATTATTCCATTTAATCATCATAAAAGCCACTTAAGTAGGTACCATCTTTATCTTTATTTTACAGATAAGGAAACTAAAGCCCAGTGAGGTAAGAAAACTTGCCTGAAGCCAAAACAGTGTGCCAGTGTATCTGGGTTCATAAACTTCTCCCATAAAGAGCTAGATAATAAATACTTTAGATGTTGTGGACAATATGGTCTCTGTTATGACTACTCTCCTTTACAATCACAGCACAAAAACAGCCATAGACAGTAAGAAAATTAATGGGCGTGGCTGTGCCACAATCAGACCTTATTTCCAAAAACAGGTATTGGGTCAAATTCAGCCCACTGGCTGTAGCTTGCTGACTCAGGATATCAATGTTCACAGAATGCTTGAAAATACCATAAATGCAAATTCTAAGTAAAACTTAATTCATGAGTGAAGTTGTAGAAACATTTACAAGATATAAAAATTAAAATATGTGTCAAAAGCATAATATAGCTGAACTCAGAAGCATAAGTTAGCTAGATTCGTATTAATAGTGATTCCACAGTGGGGAGCTCAGACTTAGCAGTGTTAAGTGCAGAGTCAAGACAGAATCAAATGGCAAGTGAAAATGAGTTTCCTCAACAAAAAGTTAACCTTCACATTTCCTCTTTTACTTTACATACGGAACAATCTTTATTCAGGGACTTGAATAATCAGAGTTGTAAAAACATGACATTATGCGGTGTAGGCAAAGCCTGGGTTTCAATGATCTAGGAGTTAGTAAAGGAAACCAGTCAGGTAGGTTCAATAGCCCCAAATGAATACAGCAAAATTAAAATGCATGAGCATATTGTCATCTTTAATTTAAAGATGTGACTTTTACCATTTTTAAAGAGTGGTTGGTTTGCGTGTTTTCAATTTAGAGATAAAAATGTGCCCTTCCTCATATTTTTAAAGAGTCCCAGTAATGAAATCTCTGTCATCTTTGTAAATTGTATGATTTGCTTGTCCTTGTCTTAGAATCCAGTTTATTTTTAAAACAAATATTCTGCAAATCTTTGATACTGCATTCAGCAATCCATCTGCTCCAATGGAAATTCTCTCCAGTGCAGGTGGCCTGTGATGTTGTGTGAGAGCAATTAATGAAGTTTTGAATCTCTTTTGCTCTTTCACGCTCGGCTGAATGGTAAAAAGGGGTTATCATCTTTAATTTTCCAGCTTCACAGTATACACAATTAGATATTTCCATGCATTTTCATTTCCCTTTTAGATACATATATTATACGTGTTTTTGTCTGGTTGTTCCAGATATAGACCAAATAAACTTGCCAATGGTTTTCAGGATGGATGAAAAATTTAACATCTAGTAGAGGTTTATTAATAATGCTTTTAAAAAGTTTAAAGAAAATATTTTAATCTGTTAGATTGTCACTTAGATTCACAAGTTTACAAAAGCAACTTAAAAAAGCAGAAAGCTTTTTTCGTGAATATCATTTGTTTAATGAAAAATTCCAAAATTTTATATTTACTGTTTCATTTAATATATACTTTTATTCATACACTAGTAAACCCTTCACTCTAGTTAAATAATACTTTAATGGCTGATTTATAAATTATTTTATTAGACTCCCAATTTTCCGATTATCATATTAACTCTGAGCTTAATGATTCAGAATAAATTATAGTTATAATAAAATGTATTTATGAGAGTTTATGACCTTATCTGTGTAGATATACTTACAGTGTTTTGCTAAGTGCATCGAGAATTCATTTATCTGACAATAAACTTACATTTTATAAGGTACAAATGGTTGTAGGTAACTTTGTATGTATCACATCTGTTTCTATTTACCTTTAATACAAAGTTAGTGTTTCTAGTTTACCGGGAGAATCATTAAGATCTATTCTATTTTTATAGTAATAATTGTGGAAGCATGGTAAATATTTAAGACCAAAGAGTAGAATCTCTTAAGGATGTGGCCCATGGAATAAGTCTTGTCATTCTGACCACTTAGTTAAATTTCATCCATACCAGTTAGTTATCATTCACCAACCATATTATAGTCTATGTAGTCATGGTGATTTTGTCACGAAGTTGTGTCTGACTCTTGCAACCCCGTAGACTATAGCCCACCAGGCACCTCTATCCATGGGATTTTCCAGGCAAGAATACTGGAGTCGGTAGCCATATCCTTATCCAGGATATCTTAAACATGGAAACACCAGTCTCCTGCATTGCAGGCAGATTCTTTACTGACTGAGCCACCAGGGAAGCCCATATTACAGTCTATACACTCCCAAAAATCATATAAAAACTGTTTTCATGTTTTAGTTCAGTTGTTTAAAAAATCAGTCATAAAAGGAGGAAAAATCAGCAGAAATATAAAGAACTCTAATAGTTGACTATAATAGCTTGCAAAATATGTATACTTCTAAAGATATTTCTAATACTTTTTTCTTTATTCTTAACTGTATTTAATGGAAAGTTAATATGATAGGCTTCCCAGGGTCAGTGGTAAAGAATGTGCCTGCCAAGTAGGAGACAAGGGTTTGATTCCTGGGTCAGGAAGATCCTCTGAGAAGGAAATAGCAACCCACTTCAGCATTCTTACCTGGAAAATCTCTTACACAGAGGAATCTGGCAGGCCACAATCCATGGGGTTACAAAAAGTCAGATACGACGGAAGGACTGAGCATTCACATAGAATCTTAACATAGAGACTTAGACGAGTTATTGTCTAGCTGCAGACCTGCTAAACCGCAGTTGGAAAAAATCTGCACTAAACTGTTTATAAGAAAAACTTTTGCTCTTTTGTTTTTGTGAAAATACAATTTTTTAAAAAGTTAAGTGTGGGATTTAACAGAAGAAAGAAAGATTGACATTTTCTCAGGGAATCAACCTAAACAGCAAATACAGTCTGGATAGTTCAAGCCACCAAGTGCTGGTTTGGGACTAATCCACAGTCAACTGAGGTCCTGCTCATAAGGAAAATGAACAATTGCAAGCATCTTCTGCTAGGAATGAATACTGAACCATTGAATGGCTGCTCTTTTGAATAGGTTACATGGGAAAGTATAAGCACAACCCATAACATCCTTTGTACTTGGAAATGTCTAATACATAGAAATGTCTTTTAATAGTAAGCATCCCTGGTGGCTCATATGGTAAAGAATCTGCCTGCAATGCAGGAGACATGTGTTTGATCCCTGGGTCAGGAAGATCTCCTGGAGAAGGAAATGGCAATCCACTCCAGTATTATTTCCTGGAGAATTCCATGGACAGAGGAGTCTGGCAGGCTAGTCCATAGGGTCGCAAAGAGTTGGACACGACTGAGCGACTATCACTCACTCACTCAAAACATTCTACCTAACCTGACACCTGATAATACATATAGCTTTACATTCCACTTGATTTCTCCAGAGATGTTTATTGTTTCATGACACTGCATATTCTGTTTCCTAAAACTAGAATACCTCTTATGTTTCTGTTCTACTTAGTTGTCACTTGCTTAGTTCCTGGGGCTAATGTTAGGCATGCCTTCATTTGGTTTCTTAGTTACTTTGATTGGTTTAATGTGATCAGTGCACAAAAGGCTGGCACTAGACACAGGAGCAATGCACTGAAAAAGGAAGAGTCATGACAAACAAAGAAAATGAAGGAATCTAAAATGCATAGCATCACATTGTTGGCAGGAATTTCATGTGACAGCTTAAAATTATCTTATTTTCTAGTATTGGGTTATAACCAAAACTAGTATGGGAAAAAGCATTTCAGTCACTTTATAGTTCTGTAAGTTTGATCGTTCCTTTTAATTATAAGATGATAATGAACTTAAAAGTTAAAGAGTTTATTAGAAGAAAGTACATTACGTTTCAATATGCCAAGTCAAATCAGTCCTTAGCTGCTTACTGGATTTTACAGGGTTAACCAAACTAATAAAAGACCTGATTTCTCTAGTTGGAAAGATAAAGCATTCACATATTTATCAAATATGGATTTAAATTAGCTATAAATGCAGATAGAAATGGCAACCCATGCCAATATTTGTGCCTTGAAAATTTTATGGACAGAGGAGCCTGGTGGACTATGGTCCATTGGGTAGCAAAAGAGTCGCATACAATTTCGCGACTCAACAACAGCCACCACCAATTTGTTGGGAATGTAATAAATGAACCATAAATATTGTATGAATTCAGCAATAGAAAATATCACTGTGGCCCAAGCAAGCTGCGTAAGGTTTTACAGCAGAAGATTTGTTTGCCAAAATATGTGGGTGATGGCAGAGAAAAGTATAATAATCACGCATTTATGGGAAACATAAGAAATAGTATAGAAACAAGACAAGAATGAAATATCTCAGGAAAAGTGAGCAAGACAGACACTTTGTACTGAAGAACAATATTCAATGCTTAAAGATTTGAGATCATATATAATGGTTAAACAAGAATTAACACAGTCTGTTAATAGAGGAAGAAAAAAACTACATAGAGTAATACTTTGCTTTATTCTGCTTACACTATATGGAGGCAAATATATGTACACTATTTGAAGCAAATACACAGGATAGTTTTCTTTAATCTCAGTGGTATGTCACTCTTCATTAATAATTGAATGTCTGTGTGAGTGTGACACCAAACTTCAAACAACCCCCCAAAGTACGATTAAACATACAAAACAAATTAAGGCCTAACCACAATACTGTAATGCATAGCACAGTGTATACTTCATAGGAAAAGGCAGATACAGAATTTTTTTCTTAATGGTGTTATTTTCATCCACATTGAAGTCATAATAAGTAGAAAGTATTTAACTCTGTGTTCTTAATGTTTAAGAAAATACTACACCAAAAAGAAGATTCCAAATGTTAATATGTGTTATTCGTTTTGCCTTACTTACGTTAGTCATTTAACTGAAAAAAAGAAAAAATTACTCAGATCTGGACAGGTCCACTAAGGTTTTGACTATTTGCATGTTAAAAATGCATATGCATGAATTCTGAAGTAATCATTATGAACACACCCCACAAGTTAAGTAGAATTTTCTACTATGCATATTCAAAATGTCTTTTTCAAATGCTAATTTGTTAATTACAAACTTTTTCTTGAGCCTAACTAAACTCATAGGCTTCACTGCAATCATTTGCATAATGTTTCCGACATAAGCAATGCTGTCATTAAGTTACTGAAAAATTTCAAATGAAATGTACATTTTATTAAACCCAAAAGAATTAAATTTTTTTAGGGCAATTATATTCAGAAATATATAAAGTTCTGAAAATTTAAGCATTTAAAATATAAATGAAACACTCCACTCACTTTATATTGTGGTAACTTATGTGTGTAAGACATTTTCAGTTTTCATAGAACACTATTTAATTATCCTTCACACCTCTCACACCAACAAATAATCAGGAGAATCATTTAAAATATTGGGGTCTGCAGTCTAAGGAATATGATTAGGGTCTCTGAACTTTTGCCTCCTCTTCAGTAAAAGTGCTGCTGTATGTGTGATGATGATTTAGTTAATAATTAACTAATACCAGCTGTTATTACGATTATGACAATTATAGCTTAAAAACTGCCAATTCAGAAGTTCTGAGATTAAGCCACATTTCTTTCTGTCTTTTTTACCCCAGTGGCTTTTTAGCTTTTATACTTATTGCTAATATCTCCACAAATGGGAAGATAGAAAGAAAAGAAAAAAAGAGTAAAACAAATTGATCAATTCTTATTTATACAATCTCTCATTATAATCATCAGTAACATTAGCTATTAAAACCAGTTTTAAAAATACAGTTTGGATATTACTTTACTTATCAAGAAAATAGGGATAATACAAATATAGACTCTATAGGTTTATTTTGAGGATAAAATTAGAAAATGTATATAAAGTTTATAGCACTGTATCTGGCTTCTAGTAAGTACTTTTATATGTAATAATAATTCATAAATTCAAGTCAGCCATGTATCCATTTATATAAATTATTCTAATTTATAAAATTAGTATTTATGTTTTTATTATATTTATTTCCGAGTAAAACTATCCTTCGGCTCAGGATATAATCCCTGAATACACATCTATTTAAAGGATTTTGAAGTGACATTAGTTATATATAGCAGTACTCAGAAGCCTAGAGTTGGACATAGGATACTCGTATCACCATTAATATAGTTAAAGTCTACAGGAGATACTGGAGTTGATCATGACAGACAACCTCAATCTGTTATCATGGCTTTTTCCACAGGTTTACATGGCCCTTCATTTAGGGAACAAATATAAACCCTAAATATGTCAGTGATAAGAACCAACATCTAAACTCTTTGTTAAATAAAGGGAAAATTTTATTCTCTTATCTTCCAATCGTGCATTCTTCTGAGTGGTATAACTAGTGACATTTTAGAATATTAAAAAAAGATCCCTATGCATGAGAATATGTCTTGACTATAGGTATCTCCTTATACTGACAAAGCATGCATTCTGAATGGAGTGGGGAAAGAGGTATCAACCCCAAAGGGGCAAATATTTTCTCATTCCAGAGTGGAGTGCAAATGTACTTTTTATATATAGAAGCGCAGACAGATAGTACATAAACAAATATAGTTTTTACCTGTAGTATTAAAATTTCATGGGGATGTGTTGTCTTAGTCGCTCAGATACATCCAGTTCTTTGCGACCCCATGGACTGTAGCCCATCAGGCTCCTCTGTCCATGGGGATTCTCCAGGCAAGAATACTGGAGTGGGTGGCCATGCCCTCCTCCAGGGGACCTTCCCAACCCAGGGACTGAACCCAGGTCTCCTGTGTTGCAGGCGGATTCTTTACCATCTGAGCCACCAGGGAACACCATGTTTAGAAATTTTGCTCGTATGTTTAGAAATTTTTGCAATCTCCCCAGAGACTGTAAAATCAACCTAAATTATATAACGGATAACTAGCACATAAGCATGTTTGTCAACTCACAGAGTATTTCGATAGCACCGCAAACAAGGGAAAAACAATTAGATGTGATCATTTAGAAAATGATCGTTTAAAATTCCCAAAAAACAAAGGGGATTTTAAAACAGGCTTTCCAAATACCACATCACTTCTCATGTTTCTAGAGCCAAATTAAGAAAAATTTTAAAATATATATTTTTGTCATATTGTATACCACACTATGGGGGAAGGCAATGGCATCCCACTCCAGTACTCTTGCCTGGAAAATTCCATGGGCGGAGGAGCCTGGTTGGCTGCGGTCCATGGGGTCGCTAAGAGTCAGACACGACTGAGCGACTTCACTTTCACTTTCCACTTTCATGCACTGGAGAAGGAAATGGCAACCCACTCCAGTGTTCTTGCCTGGAGAATCCCAGGGATGGGGGAGCCTGGTGGGCTGCCGTCTATGGGGTCGCACGGAGTTGGACACGACTGAAGCAACTTAGCAGCAGCAGCATACCACACTATAAGTAATGATTTTAAAACTGTTAATGGAGGGGGAAAAGTACTCATTAAAAAGTATATGATAATGCTTAAACACATTTATTTTCCCAAAACAATTTAGAGAAGATGCCACATCATGAAATTTATTCTCCTCATCTATTTCAACTCCTAGCCTGTTATTTCTTTTGTTTTTAAAGATGGAGAATATTTTAAAACATTAAAACAAACCTAAATCATAGAATATTCATTAGGTAGCCATCCATGCTGTAACATATTTCAAAGTAACAAAGAAAGTGACAGGTACAATTGTTTCTCAACCTTGTGACAGAAAGGTTTTGCTAGTTTTAAATGACAATTCTAAAAATTTTATTTTCATGAGTCAATATAAAACATTCTACCAATATATACAAGTGTAATTTTAATAGTTGGTTAACACAGCCCATCTGCCAGAAAATAAAAAGCCATTTAAAAGACTAAATCTACAGAAAATCCTGCCAAGTTATTTGGCTTTAGTGCTTCTTAGACAATAAAAAAGAAAAAAAGAAGAAAAAGACAGACCATATGCTTCCTAAATTTCCCACAACACTTTATATGCAAATTTGGATATGAAATGTATTTTACATGCACTTGTGTGATAAATGTTTCTTAGAAAAAGGTGTTAACTTTTGGCTAAACATTTATACTTCAATTTATCCTACCCAAATGTTTAAAAAGAAACCAGAAGTAAAGTCAAACCAAACAAAGCTAGGATTTTATTAGGGCTATAAGTGATCTTAATAATAACTTTATTAATAAACTCAGTATAACTTTAATTTATGGAAAACATCAGAAAAAATGTCAAATTATTTAGATGAGATTTACACCAAAGTGAACTCATAATTTTAAAACTTTTTTGGATATAATTTTATGTAAGAAGATTAACCAGTTTTAATAAAGAATTGGATGGTTCTTGAAATATATGATAGTCATATAATTACTACCAAACTCATGATGTGATACAGAATATTTCTATAACAGCCCAAAATTCCCTCTGATCTTTGCAGTTATTCTCTTCCCCTAAACCCACTGCTGAAATGATTATCAGCTTCCATCATGCAGTCTTACCTTTTCAAAAATTTATATAAATCAAACCATGAAGCAGATAATTGTTTGAATCAGGCTTCTCTAAACTAGTATGTTTTTAAGAATTCTTCATTTGTGCTAGTAAACCATTCTTTTTATTGATGTTATAACCCGCTGTATGCATAGAACAAAATTTGCAAATTTATTCACCAATTTATGGATATTTGGGTTATTTCCAGCTGTTCACTATGACTATTAAGGTATTATTACAACATTCATGAACAAGTGTTTGTGCAGACATATATCATCATTTGTCATGAGTAAATATCTAGGAATTGAAATGTTGAATCATATGGAAAGTGTGCACTTAGCTTTATGAGAAACTGACAAATTTCCAAACTTTGCCATTTGCCTTTGCAAAAATCTATGAGAGTTCCAGTTGCTCCAAATTCTCAACAACATTTGATATTGTCAGTCTCTTTAATTTTAGCTAATTTAGTGTGTCTGGAGCATATCTCATTGTGGTTTAGTTTGCACATCCTGTAATAAAAATGAGCACTTTTCCATGTGCTTATTTGCCATGAATGTAAGTTCACTGGTGAGGTGCCTATTCAAAATAATTTTAAAAAATTTAAGTTGCACCTATTCTTACTGAGATGTGCTTTTTACATATTCTATAAGTCCTTATTAGAAATATGCTTTTAAAATGGTCTTTTGAAAAGCAGAAGTTTTTAATTTTGATGAATTCTAACCTATCTTTCTTCTTTTTAATAATGGTTTATGAGAAATCTTTATTTACTCCAAGGTTACTTGATTTTTTTCCTGTTTATTTTAGAAGTGTTATAGTATTAAGCACTTTCAGTTACTGTAGGATCGATATTGACTTAATACTTATATAAGAGACCTGGTAATGGTAAAGTTTCTTTTGATATTTTTAGCTAATTTTTATTTGCATACTGCAGCATTATTTGTTGCAAGACTATACTACGTAGAATTACCTTCCCATACCACGAAAAAATCAACTGCTCATATATATGTGGATTTATGTCTGGACTCTATTCTATTCCATTTGTCCTTATGTCTATCAGCAGTCTTTGTTACTGTAGCTTTTTTTTTGTTGTTACTATTGACTGGAACTGAGATATGTTATTTCTCCATCTTTGCCTTTTTCTAACATTGACTGGGTAAAGAATTCTTAGGTGCTTGTTTTGTTTCTTTCAGTAATTTAAAGAAGTCATTCTACAGTTACATACTTTCTGCAAAGAATTTCCTCTCATTATAATCTTTGTTCCTTTTAAAATATTGAGTATTTATTTCTAACCTCATTTATGATTTTTTTTAACATTCAGTTCAGTTCAGTCACTCAGTCATGTCCAACTCTTTGTGACCCCATGAACCACAGCACCCCAGGCCTCCATGTCCATCACCAACTCCCGGAGTTTACCTAAACTCATGTCCATTGAGTCGGTGATGGCATCCAACCATCTCATCCTCTGTCATCCCCTTCTCCTCCTGCCCTCAAATTTTCCCAGCATCAGGGTCTTTTCAAATGAGCCAGCTCTTTGCATCAGGTGGCCAAAGTATTGGAGTTTCAGCTTCAACATCAGTCCTTCCAATGAACACCCAGGACTGATCTCCTTTAGGATGGACTGGTTGGATCTCCTTGCAGTCCATAGGACTCTCAAGGGTCTTCTCCAACACCACACTTCAAAAGCATCAATTCTTCAGTGCTCAGCTTTCTTTGTAGTCCAACTCTCAAATCGATACATGATCACTGGGAAAACCATAGCTTTGACTAGACCGACCATTGTTGGCAAAGCAATGTCTCTGCTTTTTAATATGCTGTCTAGGTTGGTCATAACTTTCCTTCCAAGGAGTAAGCATCTTTTAATTTCATGGCTGTGGTCACCATCTGGAGTGATTTTGGAGCCCCCCAAAAATAAAGTCAGCCACTCTTTCCACTGTTTCCCCATCTATTTGCCATGAAGTGATAGGACCAGATGCCATGATCTTTGTTTTCTGAATGTTGAGCTTTAAGACAACTTTTTCACTCTCCTCTTTGACTTTCTTCAAGAGGCTCTTTAGTTCTTCTTCACTTTCTGCCATCAGGGTAGTTTTCAACAATTTGATTATGATTTGCCATAACATGCTTTTCCTTAATCCTATTCTCCTTTAGGTTTGCTGAGATCCCTTCAATCTCTCACATCAGTTTCCATTACATTAGAAAAATTTCCAGCTACTCTTTTCTCAAAGATTTATCCCATCTTTTTTTTTTCTCTTCTGTACTTCTGGTACTCTAAGTAAATATATGCAAAATTTCTTGGTATCACTCCACTAATAAGTGATGCATTGTTCATTTTTGCCATTATTTTTTTCTTTCTGTGCTTATTAGTTCTAAATAGCTTCATTTTATAGGTGTTCCGGATTGTCTCCTTTTTTTTTTAATTTTATTTAACTTTAAGATATTGTATTGGTTTTGCCATATATCAAAATGAATCTGCCACAGGTATACATGTGTTCCCCATCCTGAACCCTCCTCCCTCCTCCCTCCCCATACCATCCCTCTGGGTCATCCCAGTGCACCAGCCCCAAGCATCCAGCATCGTGCATCGAACCTGGACTGGCGACTCATTTCATATATGATATTATATATATTTCAATGCCATTTTCCCAAATCATCCCACCCTCTCCCTCTCCCACAGAGTCCAAAAGATTGTTCTATATATCAGTGTCTCTTTTGCTGTCTCATACACAGGGTTATTGTTACCATCTTTCTAAATTCCATATATATGCATTAGTATACTGTATTGGTGTTTTTCTTTCTGGCTTACTTCACTCTGTATAATAGGCTCCAGTTTCATCCACCTCATTAGAACTGATTCTAATGTATTCTTTTTAATGGCTGACTCCTTTTTGCTCTCAATCCCATTCAGTATATTTTTCATTTTATTTTTTATTGTTCGAGTTTTCAACTTATTTTTTATTTTCAACTTATTTATTATTTATTTAAGACTTTATTTTTCAGAGCAATTTTAGATTAACTGCAAAACTGAGAGTAACGTACAGATTTCTGATACACCCCCTATTCCCACACATGCACAGCCTCTCACATTCAATATCCTCCTCCAGTGTGAGGCATTTGTTAAAACTGATGAACTTTACATTGGCCAATTAGCATCATTTAAGTCCACAGTTTTCACTGTGGTTCACTCTCACTGTAAGTTCTATGGATATTAATTAATATATAATGAGATGTAGCCCTTATAATTGCGATATGTATGTGTGCTCAGTCATGTCCAACTCTGTGCAACATCATGCACTATAGCCTGCCAGGCTCTTCTGTCCATGAAATTCTCCAGACCAGAATACTGGAGTGAGTTACCATTTCCTACTCCAAGAGATCTTCTCAACCTAGGGACCAACCCACGTCCTATGTCTCCTGCACTGGCCTGCATCTTTACCACTATGCCACTTGGGAAGCCCATTCATTGTAACTGTATCATACAAAGCATTTTCACTGCCATAAAAATCCCCCATGATCCATTTATTCATCCCTTACCCTCCCCTAGCATCCAGCAATCACTGTTTTTTCTACTCTCTCTACAGTTTTACCTTTTCCAGGATGTCATATGGGAAGAGAAAAGGGGAGAGAGGCAAATTAGGGGGAAGGGATTAAGAGATTCAAATTATCAAGCAAAAATAGATAAGCAACAAGGCTACATTGTCTAGCACAGGGAAACAGAGTCATTATTTAAATGAAATATAATCTGTAAAAATACCGAATCATTATGCTACACACCTGAAACTAATTATAATATTGTAAATCAACAACGTCAAATAAATAAATCATTTAAAAGGTGTCATTTCACATCAGTGGCATCTCAAATCGTGTTGGGGCAACTATTCATTAAAATAAGTTGTAACACGACACGTGTATTAGAATGATTAAACTCTGGAACACAGACAACATCAAATGCTAACAAAGGGGTTAGAGCAGCAGGAACTCTCATTCACTGCTGGTGGGAATACAAAATGGTACAGCTACTCTGGAGGACAGGTTGGTGATGTTGATAAAATTAACTCACTCTTACCATATAATTCAGCAATCACAATCCTTGGTATACACTCGAACTGAAAACAGGTTCATACAAAAAACCTACACATGAATCTTTACAGCAACTTTATTCATAATTGCCCAAACTTGAAGTAACAAAGATATACTTCGATAGGTGAAAAGATAAACAGCCAAACATTTATTCAGCACTAAAAATGAAGTGATATATCAAAGAATAAAAAGACATTGATGAACCTTAAATGCACATCACAAAGTGAAAGAAGCCCATCTGAAAAGGCTATACACTACACGACTCCAACTATATGACATTCGGGAAAAGGCAAAACTATGGAAACAATAATTTTAATTTTAGACATCATATTTTTCATCTAAAACATGTATCCTTTTATATTTTCCATGTCTCTCCTCATCATGCTTTCTTTACTTTCCAGAGCATATGGAATCTATTTATAACTGTTTCTGCTTCACTGTCTGCTAGTTATATTACCTCTGCAATGTCTAGGATTTATTGTAACTGTTGACACTTATTCTGGATATGGATAAGATGTGCCTGCCCTTTTATGCTATGTAATTTTTGATTGAATGATGCCAATTGTGAACTTTATATAATTTCTTGCTAAATGTTCACTGTATTCTTCTAAATAATGTTAGATTTTGTTGCAGAGTACATTTAAGTTGGAGGGAATCAGTTGACTCTTTTTGAATTTTGCTTCTAACCTCTGTTAGGACAACTTCAGGACAGTGTGAGTGTAAGTCTAACTCATACCCACTACTAAGGGTACACGTGTCTGAGGATTCCATCCATTCATTGATAGGAACATAAACACTTTTCAAGTCTGCATGGATGGCAAGATCTCCGTCATTGGGTAGTTTCTTTATAAATTGATCAAAACTCAGCCAAAGGTTTTAGGGGACTTCTCTGCAGTCTCTCTTTCTTTCTCTCAAAGAGCTTCTTTATTACTTTACCCTTCACATTCTAGATATAGCTACTCTATAAACTGTGTGTGATCTCTCTGTTTTACATCTCAGTGAAAGGATGACCAGGCTCTGTGTGGAATCCCCCTTTACACTCATGCATGCTAAGTCATTTCAGCTGTGTCTGACTCTTTGTGACCCTATGGACTATAGCCTGCCAGGCTTCTCTATTCATGGGATCCTCCAGGCAAGAATACTGGAGTGGGTTGCCATGCCCTCCTCCAGGGGATCTTCCCAACCCAGGGATCTAATCCAAGTCTCTTATGTGTCCTGCATTGGCAAGCAAGTTCTTTACCACTAGTGCCACCTGGGAAGCCCCTTACATGGTAGCATGGAAAGTGCCTTTAGAAGAAAGCTAGAATAACGAAAAGGCCCATGCTTCTTGTTTCCCCTTTCTCAGACATCACTGCCTTGAACCGCTTGCTAGTCAATACTTGAAAAACCACTGTTTGTTTATTTCTGTCTGGTTTTCTAGTTGTTTAGAGTGGAAGGATAAATCCTAACCACTACTGCATAATAGTTGGTGAAATTTCATTTTATATAGCACCAAGATATTGATACATTGTGTACATTCAATAATTAAATCATTTTATTTACTGTTTTTGCTTCCTAACAGTTATTTTTATAAAGAATTGATATTCTTCCTCAATACCTCATGACCTATGGTTATTTTTTAACAAAAATGTCATTTATTTTGCTTCTTATCAAATACGATTTAAAAATTTTCCAATGCGTGCTTATATACATTTAGGAAGAAAAACAAGTATCGTGACCTATAAAAAGTACCTTTTATGGCCAAACTGAAGATTAAAAAAGAACTGTCACACCAAATCACAACAGAAATTAAGGCATGAAAATATTTGAACATTTCAAACAAGACTTAAATAGAACTAGATAAAAACATCATTAGGGCACATTAGAAACAAAGAGAAAAGTCTTGATGAGAATAGGAATTGTAAAAAAGAAGATACCAGTCAACTAGTTAAGAGGAAATTTTACTACTTGCTATAAATACACATAAGGCATTTTGGTAACAGCCTGGTAAAGTTGCTAGATTTCTTTCATTTTTCTGTATCTAGGACTCAGATTTGTGAATCTTATTCAGATTATGAAGAAGATTATTTACAACTTTACATAATTATTAATAGTTTTTTAGTCAAAAAGACTAAAATTATTTAGTCATGACCTGGTGGCTCAAAGGGTAAAGTGTCTGCCTGCAACGTGGGAGAGCTGGGTTCGATCCCTAGGTCGGGACGATCCCCTGGAGAAGGAAATGGCAACCCACTCCAGTATTCTTGCCTGGAGAATTCCATGGATGGAGGAGCCTGGTGGGCTACAGTCCATGGGGTCACAAAGAGTCGGACACGGCTGAGCGACTTCACTTGGGTTGTTATGTCTCATACTTCAACAAGATTATTCATGCTTGAGTCTGTCTGACAAAGCCATTTACAGACACCTTCTACTCTAGAAGAAAGGTCTCTGATTTAAAAGTTACCAAGAAACAAGACATTATTTCATCAATCACTGTGAAAGGTTTTCACAAAGATAAGGTGCAGTTACAGTAATGAAACCGCTATAACTAATGATAAAGATGAAGTTGCAACAGAGTAACCAGTGGATGCTGCTGCTACGTTTATATTAACTTGAGCCCTAAATTTATACATCTTTCCCCATTTGCAACAATTTTACATTTTGATTATAGAAAGCTTAGATTCCTCTTCAAAGAGTCTTTCAAACTAGTTCATCAATTTGAAAAATCAGTTGCTCTAATTCTCACATATTTGGGTTTAAAATGGCAAAACAAACAGATTGAGAGAGAAAGAAAAAGAACATTTTCACTCACATGGTGTAAAATTACAGCCACCTGCACTGTGTTTGCAATGTTACTAAACCAAATAAAAAGCTGAAAATTAAGTACTTCCTTCTACACTCTGCAGAGAAGTGTCTTAGAGCAGGAAAGGAGCCATTCTCCACCACATACAGAGGCATGCTAAAAATAGCACTCAACCCTTACTGCTGTAAGAACTTGTTCAGAAGAGGAAAAGGCTGTTGGTTCACCATAAGGAAAAATTCCTGCAATGATGAACCACATGGAAAAGGTAAAGTCAGGGCTCACGAGGGCATTTAATGTTGCTACACAGTAGCTTTCTGTTAATATGCAATTTAGGGCACTCCAAAGGCTTCCAAGTGGCACAGTCATAAAGAATCTGCCTGCCAGTGGAGGAGATGCAAGAGACATGGGTTCGACCACTGGATCAGGACGATCCCATAGAGAAGGAAATGGCAACCGACTCCAGTATTCTTGCCTGGAAAATTCCAAGGACAGAGGATCCTGGTGGGCTACAGTCCATAGGGTCATAAAGAATCAGACATAAGAGAACTGAGCACACATACAGAAACCAACAGTCAATGATGTGCAGGGCACGTCTGAGGAGCACTTGGTTTTGTTTTGTTTTTTTCCACCTGTGATTCTGTTTTCTTCTACCTTATTATCTTTTGTACAGGGACAATAAATAAATGTCACTAAAATATTACTGATGTGATTTTGTAGCAAAAGACTTGCAGATAATAATAGTACACTGCAGAGGATCTAATCACAGAGTATGTTTATTTCCTCCCTCAATCCTCATGTTTCCTCACCTTGCAGCTATTATTTCTAAATACTCTTCAGCTTAATGTTAGACACATCCACTTCTGTGAGTGGATCATGCTGTTTTAACATAAAATAAATACCATAAAGTAAACATGACATCCTCCAAAATGGATTACAGCTTTCCATTATAATTTATCAGCAACTTTCCCCCTGCTTCTAAAATGTCTCCAGCTACAGAATGATTTTTAGGAATTAGTAGAGAAACACTGAAATATTCATGGAGTTATCATTATAGGTTTATATTGAAAGGTTTTATAGGCAGAGGAGGTAATCTTGTTCAATGTTACGTTTTCAACACCTAACACTGAGTAGGTCCTTAATAAATATTAGTTGTTTTATTGTATTTATTAAATATAAGATATAAAATAACTGCCATAAGGCATACAGAGAATGGGCTTCCCTGGTGACTCAGCGATAAAGAATCCACCTGCAGTACATGAGCCGCAGGAGATGCAGGTTGGTCTCTGGGTTGGGAAAATCCCCTGGAGAAGAGCGTGGCAACTCACTGCAGTATTCTTGGCTGAAGAATCCCATACACAGATGAGCCTGGCAGGCTATAGTTCATGGGGTCACTAAACAGTTGGACATGACTGAAGCGACTTAGCAGCAGCAGCAGCCTACAAAGAATGAGAAATTTCTGAAGACTGAAAATGTAGTCCTACATGTACACTGATAAACTACTACTTCTGGACTTCCCGGGTGGCCCAGTGGTTAAGAATCCACTTTCCAATGCAAGGGACGTGGGTTTGATCAGGGAACTAAGATCCCATATGCCGTGGGGCAAGTAAGCCTGTTCACCACAACTAGAGAGCCTGCAAGTCACAACAAAGACCCAGCACAGCCAAAAAATAAATTGAAAAAAGCCTTTTTTTAAAACTTAATAAAAATGACATTTCTTACTTTATGTAAGAAATTTGCTTATTTATTTTATAAGCACAAAATAAATATCTTTATCACCTTCAACTATGATATGTAAGCTCTAGTTTAGATCTCATGGTCTTGTTTTTGTTTTCAAACTTGAAACTTTTTCTTTTGTATTGGAATATAGCCAATTAACAATGTTATGGTAGTTTCGAGTGAACTGCAAAGGGACTCATTCATACAATACATGTATCCATTCTGCCTGAAATCCCTTCCTATTCAGGCTGGCATATAACATTGCGTAAAGTTCCATGTGCTCTACAAACAGGCCCTTGTTGGTTATCCACTTTGAATATAGCAGTGTGTACTTGACCCTTCCAAACTCCCTTACTACTCCTCCCCTCCAGCAACCATAAGTTGGTTTTTTAAGTCTGTGAGTCCCTTTCTGTTTTGTAAGTTCATTTGTATCTTTTTAGCTTCCACATATAAGGGATGTCATATGATAGTTCTCCTTCTCTGACTTATAGAAGCTCTATTTTAAAAAAAGAAAGCAAACTAAATTTTCATTAAATATCCTTTTCAGTCATAAGTAGTTATCCTCATATCTTTTGTGTAATTCTTATCCTACTAGTAAATATACAGCAGCAAATTTCAAACATCAATGATTAGGGATTCTTATTTGCATGATCATAATATTTTGAACCACTAAATTCAATACTGGGGATTTCACAAATATGTTCAATGTTATAACTTAATGTAATATCAGGTATCCACACAATTCTAAGAACAAACTATTTTTCTAAATGTATATACATAGGGAAGAATTGACTCAGTTTTCATATCAAATATGATGCTATCACGGAGAAGGCAATGGCACCTCACTCCAGTACTCTTGCTTGGAAAATCCCATGGACGGAGGAGCCTGGTAGGCTGCAGTCCTTGGGGTCACTAAGCGTCAGACATGACTGAGCGACTTCACTTTCACTTTTCACTTTCATGCATTGGAGAAGGAAATGGCACCCCACTCTGGTGTTCTTGCCTGGAGAATCCCACGGATGGCTGAGCCTGGCGGGCTGCCATCTGTGGGGTAGCACAGAGTCGGACATGACTGAAACGACTTAGCAGCATGATGCTATCAAAATACGGCAGTATGTCTCTCTGACGACAGCAAGATTACTTGGCACTGTGGAGCCAACATAAACAGGAAGTTAATAAAGAGCCACAGGTCTTTTTGATCTGAGCCAAGAAAGTTTAATTTTAAAAAATGGTATTGATTTGAGCATTCTAGAATGTTTTTAAAGAGAAGATTAGTCTGTTGGTTGTTTCCAAGGAGCACAAACTTCTTACAGCTACATTATTTACCTAAGTAAAAAACTAGGAAAAGACATGATAGGAGACATGCAAGTAAGAAGTAACTATGTTCTTAATCTTCATTTGCACCAACTCTAATTGGCACGTTCAACTTTTTTAAAAAGCTTGACATTCAACTTAAACCATAATTTTGTATTTTGAGATGTTTCATGTCCCATGTGTTGCTATGTTTAAATTTTAATTAGAGGACTCTTAAAAACTAAAATTGAAATAATTTGCAATATAGTTTTCATTTATTTTTAAAACACACAATGAATTCTGGCTGCCATATTATAATCGAGGAGAAATCACACCAGGACAGAGAAAAGCACTTCTGCCAACACATTTTCTGAAAACTCTCAAGACTTTTTCTGGCTCATAAGAAAAAGAGTATCACTGATTCACTCTTGCTTGCTATTAATCTCAGGAATATATATTTTTAGATGTTCATCCCTTGTGCATTGCTACATGTAGGAAAGTTGGTGATTTATGCTTCAAAATGCTGGTCCCTTTTAGAGGCATATTGGCCCTCTATCTTAGAAAAACCTTGCCAACCATGTTTTCATTAGAATTCCTTAAATTATGGAACAATAACCTCAAAGGGGATTGTTTATTAGAGGTTTCTAGGCACTCCATATACTTGGGATTTGCAAATGAATTTTAAATGAATGCTAGGAATGCCCAAATCCAAAAGAAAAACCCATGTGGAAAAATGATGTATGAAAGTATAAAGGATTTATGTTTAAGTTATTGAAATTCAATCATAGATGCATGGTTTATTTATGCTGATTTGCTTTCTGGCTGCACTGTAAGCACTAAGTCTACTGGGTTTAGGACAGATAACAATGACTTCTTTTCTGTATATTTTAATATTTTTTCTATATCACTTGTCCATGTTGATAAAGACCCGTGACACAAAAATGAAAAATTTTCACGTGGTGTAGGTGTAAGTCAACTTCCCTCTCATCTGTCTTTTAGTTGGCTTTGAGATTTGGATTTTTCACTGTTGTGTAAGCACACCATTCATTAGTTAGAAGAGGAAATATGAAAACTTTCTTTTCATACTAATGAGGGAAATGAAATCAAATGGTAACATGAAAACATTATATACCTATCTATAATGTGATACAGCTATTATTTAAACACATTATGCACACACCATGAACAGTGTAGTAGCAAGCTACCAAGAAGATGAAATGTTTCAGGAGAAACCTATCATTATAAGCACAAAATATAGCCATATACACCTATTTTGTACTACTGTTTCTAAAGAAGTGCAATGTGGACTTCCGTGGCAGTCCAATTCAGAAGGCGTGGGTTCGACCTGTGGTTGGAGTACTCAGCTCCCACGTGCCCACATGGCACAGCCAAAAATTAAATTAAAAACAAAAAGATGGGCAATCCCCTGGGGAAACCTAGGGATCCAGCCAAAGATACATAGGTCCTTTGATTCTTCCTGCACGTCTCTGCCCTCTTTTCGGTGTTGTCAAATCTGTCAAGAGCTGTGCCCAAAAGAGGACAAATAAAGTGAATATGAGAATGCCACATTAGACTCTGGATTAGCAAAGAATGTATGCATGTTGCCTGTGTCATGTTTTCTCAGAATTCTAAGGGAGATCATTTTCTTTCCCTTCTCCAAGTGATGGGCATGGGCTAGCTTTCCGAGAATTAGGCAAACTGTGTTAACACGCGTGCCACTGAACAGTATTTCTTCAGTTTTAATCTCTTATGGGTAAAAACTATACTAACACAATAGATACATGCAGGAACTTTGTATAGCCTTAGTGTCACTGTGTTCCCCTCTTCCCCATCCCCAGGTAGCATATAGGCCTCAGAAATCAGAACCTACTAGAAGACCCCAGTGCTGAGGCTGGGAATTAATAGTTTCATGGTGTGATTTCTTTCTGTTGGCATTGACTCTGTTGAAAAACTGGAGTACACTAAGTATTTAAAACATACTCTGTATTTTTTCCCATTATTTCATACAAATGCCCTCATATTTTTGAAAAACTCACTTCTTTGTGGTAATTAAAATATATGCATTTTTCATGGAGCATAGCTTCCATATTTTATTAGAAAAAAAGAAGACCCAGAACAAAAGAAGCTAATTAAAAAACACTAACTGCTTCTCTAGTGTGGTATATTAACAGTATTTAAGAATTATGTTATAACAGTAAGCTGCAATTATAACATGGCAGAATAATGATATAATTCAGCAAGCTCAAAGCAATGCTACTACATCCAGATACAGTGAATACCCAGCAGGGAATGGCATTTCACAACAACTTGCTCTCATAATCTATGCAGGTCATATAATATTTATCTTTGATTTCACCAAGTGTGATCATGATGCAAAATAATGTGCTCCACTGTGTAGAAAGGGTTAAGTTATGGCCTTTGTGAGCCATTAGGTGGAGATTTATTGGGGGAGTTAGTAAGTCCATAGTTCAATATGTGGTGACTGAACAAGGACCGTAGGTGCAGAGACAGAGAGAGGAAGAAGAGAGCTGAGGCAAATGACATCCCTAGGGCTTTACAACATATGGCCCATCAGTCAAGGGTCAAGCCCCCTCACAAATTGCATGCACTTTACATAGCCATCTGCATCAATAAATTACTACCCTCCTGTAGCCAGACACTAATGCATGAGCAAGAGGGATCAGCCCCACTTACAAATAAACTGTTTTATTTATTCTTGCTCATTTTGGCCCAACACAGCAACCCATCATTTCCACACAAGACTTTGTCCCCATAGTCGGACCAATCCACTAATAAACATACTAATTTTTAAAATGCATATCTGTCTTTTCTAGAGCAATGGAATATGCTTATACAGTAACTAAGTTATAGAAGCAAGTCATTTATAACCTGGGATGATGAAACTTCAACTTATTAATTTATCTTATTTGTTTCTGCTGAGTTTCCCTTTGATGTCCAATGACTGGCTAGCTACAGAAAACTTCCAGGAACACTATAGTTTATATTTTTGACATTGTCCTTTTTACAAACTAAGAATGTCAGCACTAAAGCAACCAGTTATTTCATGACCATGTACATATAGAGAGAACCTTTGAAACTGATAGTTCTAGGGCACATTTGAACAAGAATACAAAATAGAGCTCAACTAAGAATTTTTTTGCGTGTAAATTCAGTTATTATTTTTAACTGCATAATCTCTGAACTTTTGTGTTTTGGCACTTTTCACAAGAAATTAAACCTTTATCAAAGTATATTTCATATTATCTGACAGAAAAAAAAAATATAATACTTGGCACCCAACAAGAAGCAAATACTTTTGACAAGAATAAATAATGGAAAAGTTAATCACTTTGTAGTCATGCAATTGACTAGTGGTACATTTAAAAAGTCAGTCGTTTTCACAAAAACAGGTATTTGGCGGTGGGGGGGTGGGGGGTGGGAGGGATTGAAAATAAAAGAAAGTAAAGAGGAATAAGCAACATTTAATTGGTAGCATTAGCAATAAGAATTAAATGTTCATTTAATACTTGCAACAATCCTTTGATGTCAATAATTATTATCAATATTTTATAGTTTAAAAAAATGAGGACTAGACAAGTTTAAGTGACTCGCCCAAGATCACACCATGAGAAGAGGTAAAATAGAGATTTATAGACAGCTCTGCCTGGTCCAATGTTCACTGCCTTCCAAATTCCAAAAAAGGAGAAAGAAATCAGGAGGGTCCTATGAGATCCATAGTGGGGCTGTGAAGTCATGGGATTCTGGGGGAAGGAAGTTCCTCATGTATGTTCCTGCTTAACCACTTTGCTGCTGCTTTAAACAGCAAGCACTCACAGGAAACATAAAGGGGGAGAAGCAGCAGTTCAGTTCAAGAAAAATAATACAGGTAAAAAGATAAGCATTGTTGGTGGGCATGTAAATTGGTGCAGCCACTGTTGAAAACAGTATTGAGGTGCCTCAAAAAAATTAGAACTAGAACTACCATATGATCCTGCAATTCCATACTGGGTATTTATTTGAAGAAAACAAAAACACTAACTCAAAAAGGTATTTGCATCCCTACGTTCATTGCTGCATTATTTACAGTAACTAAGACATGGAAGCAACCTAAATGCCCATCAAAGGGTGGATGGATAAAGATAATGTGGTTTATATTTATACAATGGAATATTATTCAGCCATAAAAGGAAGAAAATCTTGCCATTTGCTACAACATGACAACATCGACAGAACCTGCGCTTAGTCATGTCCAACTCTTTGAGACCCCATGAACTATACAGTCCATGGAATTCTCCAGGCCAGAATACTGGTGTGTAGCCTTTCCCTTCTCCAGGGGATCTTCCCAATATAGGGATTGAACTCAGGTCTCCCACACTGCAGGTGGATTCTTTATCAGGGAACTGAGCTATCAGGGAACCCCTGAGGCCAGTATGCTAAGTGAAGTAAGTCAGAGAAAAACAAACACCATATGATCTTATTTATATGTGGAGCTGAAAACAAACTCATAGATACAGAGAACAAATTGGTGGTTGCCAGAGGCAGGGGTAAGGGGTGGGTGAAATGGTGAAGGGGGTCAAAATATACAAACTCCCAGTTATAAAATAAGTAAATCATGAAGATGTAATGTATCATGGTGACTACAATTAATAATAGTAACCTGCATATTCGAAAGTTGCTAAGAGAGCAGATCTTACAAGCTCTCACCCCAAAAGGGGAAAAAAAAATTCTTTCTATGGTGACAAAAGTTAACTAGACTTCTTGTGGTGATGATTTTACTATATATATATATATATATATATATATTCACTATGTAATAAAACTAATGTAATCGTCAATGTTCATTTATAACTTAATTAAAAATTATTTTTTTGTTTTAAGAAAGGAGATAGATAACTGTAGATCAGCACAGTTCTGAAGCTTAAATGTTGCCAGGAATACGCTCAGTAATTGTTCATTTCAAGGACAGGTTTCAACTTAGATGTTTTCTGAAGAGCAGGATTCTGAGGGATGCCCAAGATCAATGGGGAAAGAGACAAAAACAGAACAGCTTAGAAATAAATAGCACAAGGAAAAAGAGAGAGCTTAGAGAGATGTCTATGTTTAATTAGAGATTTTTCAGTTTATCTGAAAAAACTGATTGAAACCTCAGTTTGCTTCTTATACTTTATAAGGCTGGGTCTAAATACCCTTTTGGAAAATTTTTATTTCTGCATCTTACAGAATATATAGAATACCTTTTAATGTACAAAAGTATTGAGCCATATATCCATGAAAGATTCTTTCTTTTGGTTTGGTATGTATTAAAAGGGCAATTGTGGATTTCCATAAACCCTATGTAGTTCTTTGAATACTCTAAAGTAGTCTATCAATGCAAAACTTAATTAATTACCTTTTAAACTGAGAGCAAATAGACACAGGCATGACTTAGTATGAGAAACACAGATGTGCACTTCGTATCTGAGACTGGACTCTAGTTCATGAAACATATTAGAGTGGACACAAGACCAAATTCTTTTGATTTAGATGAAAAGTATACAGTAAGATTTGCATTGTAATGGATCCATTGACCCCTGGTCAAGATGGAATTGTCAATAGAAGTGTCTTATGTATGGTATGAATCATATCTAATGGTTCTATTAACATCATATTGAGATTGAAGTCTCAAGGAGCATGACTTAGAATAATGGAAATGGAAGAGGGCTTTATTTATTATTTTCATTTCATCTCTGTAAGTGTATTTTTTTCACATTTAAATCATCTCTCATAAAAAAGCAAGCAATGATACACTTATTAAAATTATATCAAAGCATACAAATTTGTAAAAGACATCTGATTTTAAAACAGATGTTTCTGCCCCTACCAGATCAATTCCCTAATGGCCTACACCTTGCACAATAAGATAGACAGTAAGCAAACAGCATGCTTCTGCTACTTCTGAGTCTAAGATACTTGTGAAACGATGGGCAAGTGCCTCTATTTCCCTCTCTCAGATTCTCCAGCTGGAAAACAGGGATAACATAATGCCTGCCTTTCTTTCATGTCTTAGGTTATAAGGATGAATCAAGTGATATAAGTGAAGCTTTTGCAGCATATTAGAAGAAATTGGTTGTTGAATTACAATAATTACTGATTTCTTAATCCAATTACATCAGAATAAGTGAACAAATTCAGTATTTATGCAGTAAAATGGGAAACTATCCATCTAGACAATTTTCTAACTGTTCAAGGTATTTCAACAAGATATTTTATGCAGTTCCACACCTGAAGTAATAATCTGTCTTATATGCCATTTTAATTTTTAAAATGTTTTATTATTTGAATTACGCTGTCCATTTACTTAACAGTTAAATGGGAAGGCAGCTCTCTCTTCAGACTTGTGAGAATTTATATTATGACTAATAAAACTGTCAAAGAAACAGAGAAGGTTACAGGGGCAAAGCGAGAAAAATATTTTTCTTATTATACGTTCATCTATATACTAGAAACAACCAAAATGTAGAGCTATGATTCTAGACACCTGTGAACGGTAATGGACGATCAGGGCAAAACAAAATAGCATTGATTCTCTAGAAGGATCAAATTGAGAAACTGCAGGATACGCCTCCCAGCAGACACAGGCCCTTTTCAGAATGGGAGAAAAAAAAAACATAAAAATGTAAATTTAATATTCCTCTGATGGCAGAGAATAAATCTGAGTAAAGCCGAATAAATATGCATGGAAATTACAACCTTTTTCCAAATGTACGCAAGCAAAAAGGGAAAAAAAATAATTCTAGAAGTTCGTGTGAAATGGCAGTTGCTACAAAATCAGTTTGGTGTGAAAAGAAGCTGAGGATATGACCAATAATGAACAATCAGTAAGTCCACTTAGAGATTCACTCATAAAGCAGAAACCTGACACTTTCCCCCTGGATATTTTATAGTTTAGATTTAGACCAGACTTATAAACAAACATATTTTCTGCTTTTGCAACTACTCATATCATGGCTGTACTCCCTATTGGTTATAAGCAGTGAATTTAAAACATTAGAAATTCTAATTTTTACAATAGGTAAATGGCTTAAAACTTAGCTTTACTTTCTTCAAGCCACACCTATGTTTGGAATGGGAGCTTTTTTCTACCTCCATCATAATTCAGGGTTTTAAACTTCCATACCTGATCAGATGACCCTACGAATCATTTCGCAATTTGTTTCAGATCACACACTACAACGCAGAAAATGGATTCTTAAGCACAGGGTCTCAGTTTCTTTTTTTAAGATGTAAAATGGGGATCGTATAGAATCACTGTGAGGGTTAAACGTGTTCATTACCACAGTCTTTGTAATAGCACTCCGTTCATAGCAAGGTTAGCTATCAACAGGTGGTGCTACTGATAAAGATCCCACTCGCCAATGCAAGGAGACATAAGAGATGAGGGATCAATCCCTGGGCTGGGAAGATCCCCTGGAGGAGGGCATGGCCACCCACTCCAGTACTCTTGCCTGAAGAATTCCATGGACAGAGGAGCCTGGTGGGCTACAGTCCACGGGGTCGCAAAGGAGTCAGACATGACTGAAATGACTTACCACGCACAGCACATCTTCATCACCACAGTCATCATGTCCATCCTCCCCCTCCTTCTCATCGTCAAGCTTATCTGCTCTCTCAAAGACTGAATGTGACACTTGCCTATTTTATAATATCTCAGCTTTGATTTATGATGCTAAATGACAATGGTTAAAATATGCATGACTTCCCAAGTAGTTTTTAACCATTTTTTATACACTTTATCTGGGGAATTTTTCGTTATACATGTTGGATTCTTGGTGTGTCTGCATGTTCCTGTTGCTGCAACCTTGTACATATCCTCTGCTCCCAAGACCAGATCAGATCAGATCAAAGCCACCATCAAAGCTTGCTCCCCACTTCCAGGTTCAACTTGAAGCTGGCCCTTTCAGAAGAACCCCCAAGGGTTTCCTCACTTGCAATCCATTACGTACAGAGATGTATAACCAAGGTCCATCAGAAGACGTTTATGAAGAGAACGCTCACTCACTGTGAGGGTACAACTCCCCATACACCTATCAGCACAAGTGCCCTTTTGTGAGTCCTCTGTGGAATTTTAACATAGGTCAAATTGATCATGAGCTCACTATTTTTTCCACCTCTTGCACATCTTAACCACAATGTTGCCATTTTTCAATTTGCAAAACATACATATCTAAACAAAGGCAAAACAATAGAACCCTCTGATATGTTTCTCAATCACTGGACATTAATATATATACCACATATAATTTATTGGTTCACTGAGGACATCAGTTTGTTTGTGCTTCATCTCAAAGATATCCTCTGTCTACTGTATGAAATGATGGAGTGGGTGATGCATTTGTTCCCAACCATAACAATTCTGTGAAATATTTATTTTCCAGCAAGCAAAATAATGTACAAAATTGTGGCAGAGAAAATTACTAGGTGGGTAGCTGTAAACTACTGTTTTTCAGAAGGCCTGAGAATATGTCAATCAGTGTAAGGGTATTTTGGAGTACTGTAAACTTTTCTCCCATCTCATTCACACAAAAGATGAAATTGAAATGAATTCTTTCTACAACAGAACAACCATAGGTTTCTGCAGTTGTTACGTTGTAGAAAGTAGACTTTCTTCCAACTGAGGTAATAAACCAAGCCTTTAAAAAATATGTACACAAATATGCATACAGGAGCATACATGACTGTGTATCTTAGATCTCAGCATTCCACTGCGGATATATGAATAGTAATATTGTCATGCTTTCTGATTAAAACATATCCTTGTATATAAAAGCATATTCTCCAGAACAAAGGATTAAGCCACAATAAAAGTTCCTTTTATGCCATTTCCTTAGAGAACTGACAACATAGTATAGTAATATGTCTTGTTCTTTTCAAGACTAAATATCATTTTAAAAGATCTATTCTCAGTCTACAGAAAAGCTTGAACAGCTCATTCCTATTTAAAGTGTCTTTGAGGAGAATATCACCTTTCCCTTGGATCTAATTGTCACTGTTTTCTTAAGTGGCTGCAGAACTTGTGAGGCTGTTTCTGTGAACCCCTGGGCATTTCCCAGGCATGCATTTGCCATTTGGGTAGAGGTGAGGATGAGAGTCTTGTTTCTGTCTCCCTCCATGGCTTTATTTAAAATGAAGCTCTTTGTTTCTATAGCAGACAAAGAATATAGAGGCGGGTCTCCACTAAACTGTCTTCCCACACTCTCTCTTTGCCCAGAGATACCTCCTTGGATATGTGACAGGTCGATTAGAAACCAGGAGCCTTGGGAGTGCCTCATTTCATCACTAATTCTAGGTTGGCAGCCTGTCTTTTAAATTCCCATGAAGTCCAGATTCCAGGAATCAAACCAATATGGTTTCCTTCATGTTTCTGCCTGGCTTCAGCCTTGCTCCGTATCCTCTATCTGCAAAGTCACTGCCAAAGGTGAGATTATCCACTAGGGCAGCACAAGTATCAGAGAAGGGAAAGTGAAGGGGATAGTGCACAATTATTAGGTCATTTAATCATTTCAGGGATTCGATTATCATGATTGACTCTCCTGTCAGTCCCACTGTCATCAAATAATTGCACTAACTGCACCTCTACCTCCTCTCTGGATCTATGGCTTGTGTGACCTTGGGTAAGTCATTTAAACTCTCAGAGCCAATTCCTCTTGCCAAATACAACACATTAAATTACTGTTTGAGCTGAATCTTCTTTATGCCTTATTGCTTCATTTCAAATGATGGGTTTACTGGAGTTCAAAACGGTGCATCAGTTTGGTTCACCTTCGAGAAACTTCTTACAGCACAGTTCTAAGGATCACAAATAGACACCTTAGCCATCCAGGGAATCCTCAAAGTAATTCAATGGAATTGAGATTCAATCCATTGACTGCTGAGAAATAGTTTAGTTGTGCTGTGGAGTATTACCACCTCGATTAGAGATGACTACACTGTTCCAATAAGTGGAACGAAGAGTTATAATAAAGTATGTCTTAAATGATAAATGCGTCCAAGAGTATATTTGATGAATTAGAAGGCTGTTCATATTTCCCCCTCTATCCACAGAGAAGCTGCTGTGCCTCCATGGAAGACATCCTCACCCAGTGCTATGAAAACAGCCCTCTTCTTTCCTCAACTCAAGGACCACCTGTTTTATGACTTCTGTAGGACATCGCAAATACATTAAGAGGAATAAGCTGATAGCATGGGAGAGTAGTTTAAAGGGAATTTCTAACCAAAATGACAAGAGGATCTCATAAACGGCCTGACCCTCAGCATGTCCCACAGGTAGTACCACAGCCCAGCAAAGCAATTAGTGTAAACATCCAACAGACAATAAAGAAGAAGGCTGGCCAGAGCCCCAGATGGTGCTGCTGTAAAAATACATTCCAAAGCTTGGCATCTGGATTTTGCAGCTGCCATGCACAGCCCATATGTGGCAATAAATACTGGTTCTGAGGCTGGAACAGCTAGAGGTGAGGGTCAAATGGAACCATCTGAACCATCACAATGGGACAACCAGACAAAGCACAGAAGTGATTGTGAAATGGCATGTTATTTTTCGTATCTCTTACTCCTTTTATCATTTTCAGTTGCTGAAATGAAATGCTAAGGTAAACTTTCAGCAAATAAGGGTTTGTAAAAGAACATCAGCTAGCATATAATCATCCTCTTTTTGTCACTGCTCTTTATTTTGCCAGTTTCTAATACTAAGCTCTGCTCATTTTCATCTTTTCTTAATATCTCTTTTTGGGACCATATTTTAATTTGTATTTATTTTTTAATTATGAAAGTATGATAACACATTTACAGGAGACTTGGAAAATATAGAACAACGTTACATATAGTTCACCTATATGTTACAGTTATTTTGAAGTAGATAAATTAAGATTTTTTAGTTGGAGTTTCAATATCAGTCTCTTAAAAATTAATAGAATGCACATACAGAGAAGTAGAAGGATATAGTAAACCTGAAAAGAACTGTGAACCAATTCAGCATAATTAAGATTTATACAATTTTCACACAACAGTAGGATAAAATTCAAGTTCCCACAGATCTCAAACTAGAAGAATTTGGAACATATAGAGACATAAAACAAGGTATAAAAATTTCATAGTATAAAGGTACTGAAATAATACAATCTGTTCTCTTACCACTGTGGAATTATGTTAGAAATCAATATGAAAGGATGTTTGATAATAACACACATATTTTTAAGTGCAATGTGACATTTACCAAGAGAGATCTTCAACTTAGCCACCGAGAAAAAATTTTTTTCTCCCTGACCTAACTGGGGAGAGTAACAGGTACATAAGGGCTTCCCTGGTAGCTCAGCCAGTAAAGAATCGGCCTGCAATGCAGGAGACCCAAGTTCGATCCATGGGTTGGGGAAGATCCCCTGGAGAAGGAAATGACAACCCACTTCAGTATTCTTGCCTGGAAAATTTCATGGCCAGAGGAGCCTGATGGGCTACAGTCCGTGAGGTCATAAGAATCGCACATGACTTAGCAAGTAAATCACCATGAGTACATAAATGCCTATACATAGATAAAAGGTATATATTCTCAAAGAAAGATATTTTGGAAGTGGAACGAAGAGATCACACCTTTTTTCTTTTCCTTTTTTTTTTTTTTTGGACAGCAGAAGTCATTGAGGAGGCATTTATGCTGAACTCTGAGGCAGAAGTAGGATTCTATAGAAGAAGGTCATGGCAGAGATGAATATTGAAATACTTGAAACTCTTAGTTGAATTTTTTTAATGGTCTGCCCATCTGAGGAAGATGAATATAATTTCCCAACTTCTAAAGTTAAGAAAACTGAAGAAGCATATAGAATGAGATAAAAACACAGACTTGAACTGCTATATTACCATGTCCCTCCCACTCACAAAGTTACCTAGTTCAATTATTTTGGTTATCACTTAAACCAGCTAATCCCACTTTTACCCTTAGGGGTGATCTAAAATTTCCAGCTACACTTTCACTTGAAATTCATACAAGTGGATTTGAATCTACCTTTGTAATCTCCTATACATACTTCCCATGATCCTTTGGCCTCCCTCTGACATGCTGGCTCATTACTTCAAATTCACAGAATGCAGCTTATCAACAGGATATAAAACCATTATCTTTTGTCATATCCTAGCAAAATTTAATACATATTATTTGGCTCCAGATTCCACTCAAGACATTAGTCGAAGAAATGCTTAAATGACATTATAACAAAGCATTTTATTTATGAGATAGAATCAAATAACATATCGTGACACATCATTATCAAAAATCTTTATGGCATTTTTTCTTATTACTCATTTTTTCTCAATTGTGTCTTAACCTGTAATGTAATCTGAAAATACTGGCAACAACATCTTTAGTTACACCACCAATCTCTTACTTCTTAAGCTGGAAGCAGAAAATTATAAAGGCCCTGAATGCCATTGAAATAATCAGATTAGTTCGGTAGGCAATACTTTGCTAAGAGAATGTTGCTGAAAACACAAACGTGACCTTTTTTTTACCAGCTGTTTTTTACTGTTTTTGGCTTCCCAAGTGGCTCAGTGGTAAAGAATCTGCCTGCCAATGCAGGAGACATAGGCTTCAACCCTGGGTCAGAAAGATCCCTTGGAGTAGGAAATGGCAACCCACTCCAGTATTCTTGCCTGGGAAATCCCATGGACAGAGGCGCCTAGCAGGTTACAGTCCAGTACATGGGGTTGCAAAGAGTAAGATACAACTGAGCACCCATGCCCAGTTTCACTGTTTACACACAGACTATTTTGCCCTTCTTTATTTTTACTGAGAGTTTGTACTTTGCTAAAAAATAACACTTTTATTTCTTTTAGTCAATATATAGTGGTTTCCTATTGGTCTAACAATCGGTCTTTTTGAAATACTTTTCTAGTGTTCTATGCACATTCAAAGTGCCTGCCCATTTTCATGGTCTCTGCATTTGACCACAACAGCTTGCCAATTAAGTTTTCCCAGGTCTTATCATCTCAGTGTTCAAAAGAGCTTCTAATGTCCCACATGCTCTGTGAAGCTTCTCAGCAATAAAGATCATCGAAAGGGTTGTTTGTTCTGCCTAGTCATAACCTTTGGGCTATATCCTGTGTGCTGAAAAGCCAACCTTTTCCCTGATACGGTTTGCTGAGAGCTCAGTCTGCTTTGTGCACCACTTGTAGTTAAATAATAAAAGAGAAGCTGGTGATCACAGGGACCCTCAATGCAGATTATCAAGTGTAAATTAGCCAAGTGTTTTCATAGCTCTTAATTATTGACAACAGACAGACTCATGGAAGAGCCTGCATCAGCCACACAACTAGGTAATACGAAACCTCGCGCCACTCCTTGGCAATTATATCTCTGCTGAGATATGGGGAGGGGTGGGGGACCCCCAGGTGTCCACCAAGAAGGATAGAATTTGTGGATTAGCAAAAAGCGAGAGCTAATGAGGTTGTATTCTAGGAGGGCTTTCATTAGCAGGGCTGGATGAGTGTGTAATGCAGAGACCATTTTCAAAAAGGATCTAAGAATTCCCTAGGAAATCACTGGTGCACAATGTAAATTACTGGGGTAACCAGGCTGGCGTACTCAGAGAGCGACAGGATTTGTTTGTTTCAGTGCTCCCTGTCAGCCTTGGCTTCATCCTCTGCTCTTAGCAAAAGGCTGTCTTGAGAGTAACTTCTTTTCTCCTTTCTCCATCAGTGCTTTCCACAAATAAAGTCCTTTAGAATACCAATTGATCCATCATGGAAGTGTTTTGTACTAAATCTTTGTACTAATGCTTAAATCTCCTACTGTCTTTAAGCTAAATAAGATATGAGAAGATGTTTATGCTAATAAAAAAGAATGTTTTCAGTATCATTTTCACACACACAAACTTATTGAAAAGCACACTAAGGACTTAACTTCTGTGACCTCTGTTTATACTTTATGACCTTGATGGCATCCTCATCATGCATAGAAGGAAAGAGATTAAACGATTTTCCCAAATCACATACCTTGTAGTTGGTACAGACCTGTTTTTCTGTGCAAAGATACATCATAAACATTCTTAAACATTATAAAACATAATAACAGTAATGATACGTAAGTATTGACTTTTAAAAATTTTTCTAGGATAATAAAATAGTGTCTCAAATTTGTCTTTTGTTGTCATCTATACTTTTTGTTCTGTTAGTACCATTTCTGCTTGTGAAATTAAAACTAGAGGATCACTGGCAGTGAAAGAGAAATTATCTAAAGACAAACCAAATTTTGATCAACTGTTGACAATTAGGTGGCTTCATTGGGTTAATGAGTTTATAGACACATTAGCTATCACATACAGAGAGCTTCAGTAATTGATCATTTTGGAATCAAAGATTTTTTTTTTTTGATGTGATAATTGAAACACATGCTCAAGGCTGACAACAAAGCTGGCATACAACCTACAGGAAATGTTCAACCTCCAGACAGAAACACTGGTCAGTGTTATGAGTACAGCTAAATGTGAGAAAAAACTGCAAGTTTTTCACATATACCCATGTATTCCTTTTGGCAAGACTCTTTTCTCATTGCTTTCTACAAAGTAAATTAAAATATACTTTTCTAGATGAAAATAGTATTGATGTTAAAGAGCTGCATAAAAACAGAATGTTTTCTTCTACCATGAACACGAATCTAAAACGAAATTTAGTTCCTATTCTTGCTCATGTCTTTATCCTCTGATGTCTATAAAATAGCTTTGTTCTCCAAATCTATGGGGCTTCTGAACTGCTCTAGTAAGAGTGTGCACAGTAACTGTGTCCCCCAGACTGTTCGTTTCCTGAATTCAGAACCAACCACATCTTCTACTATTATTCAGCACTTCAGAGGTTAATTTTTCTTGCTCAGGGAACCTAAGAAACAGGCTTGCCACCACTAGGTGGCACTGGAGATTTGTGGTCACATGGTCTAATCCTAAAGACTGGAGCTTAAATATATTTATTATCTATACTACGTCTACTCAGTAGTTGAATTGTTTTAAAAACACGAGCCACTTTACACTCAGCTTGTTTCATTAATTCTTACAAATTTTCATTTTGCCCACACTTTTCTGAACATTTAAGAAAGGCTTTCTCTACTTTCAGACTCATTTTACTGAATTTGATTTCAAAACCTCCAAAAAGTTCTTGTCTCCTCTACTTTCACTGAGTAATATCACATCTGTATGTTTATTATATATATATATATATAAACAACCCAATCCTCAGTGTTAAACTCAATCCTACATCCCTTGATATTTGAATCTTAATAATCTTACCCTCTCTAGTTTTTTCATCAAAAGCACAGTTTAAACTTTGCAAGTCAATATATTTTTTATCTCTGAGAAGAGATACAGTAGCCTGCCTCTATGATGCACAAAACTGGCAACTGAAGTTTAATGAAGTCATTAAAGCTTGGGTCAGAAGAACTGGGACTTTTTTTCTATTCCACCACTTTTCTGCCCAGTGACTCTGAACAAGACACTTAACCCCTTTGATCCTCAGTTTCCTCTTCTGTCAAATAAAATGCTGGTTCAATAAGGAAATAAGGGTTAAGTAAATGTAACTGAAATGAGTACCTAAAACAGAGTAGGCCAAATGTAAACAAATCATTTAACTTAAAAGTGCTTCAACTTTTCATTCTAATTTCACAACCAAAAAAGAGATTAATAATATAAACAACTTGTAATAAAATCAAACTTTAAAATGTAGAATAATTCTTCCCTCTTTTCTAGCAGTTCTGAAAGGCATTCTATCTGGTAAGAATTTTTGGTAATTTTATTTTAAGATTTTATGTTCTCAGCTTAGATAAAGGAGATAATCATTCTCTCAAAAAGTCCCAAAAAGAAACGTCTTAATTACTAACTACATTGCAAAGTTACTTCTAAGTTTTACTTACTTTCTGAAAAACAGCAACCACATTAGAAAAACTAAGTTTTACATTGATCCAAATAAAATGTGAACACCCACTATTCTGAATAACTGAAGATGATGCCTTTAAAGAAAAAACAAAACAATAGATTTAATACCTTGTCAAACAAAATCATAAGTGACTACTTAGCTAAATTCTCTTTAAATACAGTAATTAAGCAAAGTATAACAACAGAAAATGGAAAGAAAAATTATATTCAATATGTTCCTTTTCAGGCTTCCCCGATGGTTCAGTGGTAAAGAATCTGCAAGCCAATGCAGGAGACTTGAGTTAGTTGCCTGGTTTGGGAAGATGCCCTGGAGAAAGAAATGGCAACCCACTCCAGTATTCTTACCTGGAAAATCCAATGGACAGAGGGGCTTAGCGGGCTGCCCTCCATAAGGTCACAAAAGAGTTGGACATAACTTAGCAACCAAACAACAACAATAAGGTGTCCTTTTTACTATTTATAATACTACATTTCAATTATAATAGATTACTAGTTTTGTTTAATGTCAATTTTTCTATTCATGTTTCTAGGGTATTTCTTAACCATTAATTCTTGCTTACTGCCTCTAGAGCTTAGAATCCACATCTGTGTCTATTAAAGCCACAATCTTCTTATGGAAAAAACCCAAATATTTAGATGGAAGAATATGCCATTGTCATGGTGCCAACATATGTTGTCATTTTTCAACAGCAAAGAAGAAAAAAATTCTGATTTTGCATCATTTTAAATTAATTCACACCTATTGACCATACTGTATGATTTTTATGACCCAACTAGATTTTTTTTTTTTTTTAAACCTGGGAGAAAACTTTGTTTCATGTCAAGACATACATTTCATAACTCTTTGGTAATACTAGATTTGACCTTTAAAAAGACAAAATTGAAGATGGCTTCTTCTGAAATGGAGCCATGCAATGCATACTATACTACTTCAGTTTACAGCACACAGCTTTTTATGTAAATTACTTCTAGAGAAATTATTTTTCTCCACTTGATTTAATTTTAAATACCTCTTCCCTGCAAATATATTTAAATATTTGACCCAGTTTATAGATATACTTCTTTGGCCTTTATGAACTTATACTGTTGATTTCCGAATTCAACTTTTGAAACCATCTCTGAGGAGCAACAATAACCGTTCTAATGTTCTCATTAAAGCCAAAAGTTTAGTGTTGAAATTGTGTACTTCAGAGGCAGTCCCCTCTTTACACAAATATAAACATCTGTTGGCCATCTGGAAAAATGCAGAGACATGCCAACTGAGGACTCCTATAGTGTGCTTACTTCTCAAAAACTTACTTGCAATATTTCCTAGTTCTCTTTACCTGGGATCTTAAAAAGCTCCACACACATGTCTAATGCCAATGTCAGTGCTCCCACATATTTTTCAAAGCAACATAAATTGAAGGTTAATACAACCAGCTATATAAATTAACTTAATGTTTTTAAATTAAATTAATTTAATTTAATTTTGTTAAACAGAATAAGTCACCTTTTCTAAACAGGTGCCCAGTTAGAAATCATTTATAAAAACGTTTTATCGCTAAATTAAAAAGAAGATGCAAACTGTTTACTCTTTGGAAAAAAATCAAGTTCCACTGAATATGAGTGAAGTGACTTATGAATAAGCCCAGCATACATTTGTCACTCCAAGTCGACATATTAATATGAGGTTTGGTTTTATTTTTAAAAGAAGAGTGGTCTCTCCTCATTTATGAATAAAGGCCACCAAAAAGCAAACACACAACCCAGGTGTATCAAAAAAAAAAAGGAATGAAATGTGGACAATGTCAAAGAGACTGCCTCTTCTAGTCAGCTAACACGTCCATGTTTGATTCTGAAGGTAAAGACCCGTGTCTGCCTCAGCTACTATTTTATGTTCACAACTCAGTCATGGCCAACAAACTGCAAGTACTTTGACTAGCTGTACTAATTTACCTTTAAAAAAAAAAATGGAAATGATGTTTAAATCAAAAAAGTAAAACCAGTCAACTGCTAAGGTTAGGGTAGATTTCTGTCTGATATACACCACATTTAGGCATGTGGCCCCAGCTTCACCTTGCGTTGAGCAAGAAGAGCCTGGGAGAAGAGATATTGAAGGGGAAAGGGAGACGATATTTCCTGTATGATGATAGAATGGGGTAACGCTGAACATTTGTTGAAAGCCCAATAGGAGCCAGCCAAGTCCAGGAATTTTCAACCACTATCAGATTCAAAGAATTTATTCTCTTGGGCTCCAAAATCACTGCAGATGGTGACTGCAGCCACGAAATTAAAAGATGTTTGCTTTTTGGAAGAAAAGTTATGACAAACCTAGAAAGCATATTAAAAAGTAGGGACATCACTTTGCCAACAAATGTCTCTATAGTCAAAGCTATAGTTTTTCCAGTAGTCATGTACAGATGTGAGAGCTGGACCACAAAGAAGGATGAGTGCTGAAGAACTGATGCTTTTGAATTATGGTGCTGTAGAAGTCTCTTTTTTGACAGTCCCTTGGACAGAAAGAAGGACAAACCAGTCCATCCTAAAGGAAATCAGTTCTGAATATTCATTGGAAGGACTGATGCTAAAGCTGAAGCTCCAATACTTTAGCCACCTGATGCAAAGACCTGACTCATTGGAAAAGACCCTGATGATGGGAAAGATTGGAGGCAAAAGGAGAAGAGGATAACAGAGGATGAGATGGTTGGACAGCATCACCGACCTGATGTACATGAGTTTGAGCAAACTCCAGGAGATAGAGAAGGACAGGGAAGCCTGGCATGCTGCAGTCCATGGAGTCACAAAGAGTCGGACACCACTTAATGACTGAACAAGAAAGACTCGAAGTAATCTTCCAAGTACATTGAAGGCCTGCATTTTACAGATGAGGAGACTAAAATGACCCTAGTTGAATAACTTGATCAACATTACAAAGTAAATCAATCCAAAGCTGTGACAGAATTCAGTTCCAGGTCTTTCAAGCTCTAAAATTAATATGCTACTATGAATTATAGTGATTTTGAAGTAAGTAGAAGATCAGTATGCTACAACAGCTAAAGCCTTTGACTGTGTGGATCACAACAAACTGGAAAATCGTTCAAAAGATGGGAATACCAGACCACTTTACCTGCCTCCTAAGAAATCTGTATGCAGGTCAAGAAGCAACAATTAGAACTAGACATGGAACAATGGACTGGTTCCAAATTTGGAAAGGAGTATGTCAAGGCTGTATATTGTCACCCTGAATGTTTAACTTATATGCAGAGTACATCAAGAGAAATGTTGGACTGTATGAAGCACAAGCTGGAATCAAGATTGCTAGGAGAAATATCAATAATCAGATATGCAGATAACATCACTCTTATGGCAGAAAGTGAAGAGGAACTGAAGAGCCTCTTGATGAAAGTGAAAGAAGAGAGTGAAAAGGCTGGCTTAAAAGTCAACATTCAAAACACAAAGATCATGGCATCCAGTCCCATCACTTCATGGCAAAAAGATGGGTAAACAATGAGAGACTTTATTTTGGGGGGCTCCAAAATCACTGCAGATGGTGACTGCAGCCATGAAATTAAAAGATGCTTGCTCCTTAGAAGAAAAGCTATGACCAACCTAGACAGCATATTAAAAAGGAGAGACATTTCTTTGCCGACAAAGGTCTTTTCTCATCAAAGCTACGGCTTTTCAGTAGTCATGTATGGATCTGAGAACTGGACCATAAAGAAAGCTGAGCACTGAGGAACTGATGCTTTTGAACTGTGGTGTTGGAGAAGACTCTTGAGAGTCCCTTGGACTGCAAGGAGATCCAACCAGTCTATCCTAAAGGAAATCAATCCTGAATATTCATTGTAAGGACTAATGCTGATCCTGAAGCTCCAATACTTTGGCCACCTGATTGGAAGAACTGACTCACTGGAAAAGACCCTGATGCTGGGAAAGACTGAAGGCAGGAGGAAAAGGGGATGACAGAGGATGAGATGGTTGGATGGCATCACCGACTCAATGGACATGAGTCTGAGCAAGCTCTAGGAGTTGGTGATGGACAGGGAGGCCTGGCGAGCTGCAGTCCAGGGGGTTGCAAAGAGTCAGAAACAACTGTGTGACTGAACTGGACTGACATAACAAATATTTTCCTGTATTTATATAGAAAAAATTTATTAGTAATGCTTCATTAGACGGGTGGTTCCTCAACTAAAAATGACACGTGGAAAATCAGGAGAAACCAGTAAGTCAAAACTTTGGAACATTACAGCCAGCTCTTAGTTTTCTGTGGTTATAGATCTAAGTCCTAGGGGTCATCATCATTATCATCATAGTTGGATATTGTTGTTGTTTAGTTGTTAAATCATGTCCAACTCTTTGCAATTAATGGACTGTAACCCACCAGGCTCCTCTGTCCATGGGATTTCCCAGGCAAGGATGCTGGAGGGTGTTGCTGTTTCCTTCTCCAAGGGGTCTTCCCAGCCCAGGGATCAAACCCACGTATCCTACATTGGCAGGCAATTGTTTACCCCTGACTACGTGGAAGGCCCTCATATATGGTAGCTATCCTCAAATTTGATTAGTATAAGAAGTATTTTTAAAAGAAACATCCTCTTTGACTCCTAATATTAATAATTATTTGTTTATATTACTTGAATACATATATGAATTCACAGATATAATCTTAGATTTAAGTTTCATAAGTTTATGGTCTTGGGCAATAAAAAAAATTTAGGTATAAAACTATGTAAGTTCTAAAATTTAGATTAACAGCCTAATTTAAATTTGATAGATGATATTATGCAGCCGAAACTAAATGTCACTTGCAGTATTAATTTGAGCCTTTCAGGAACCATGTGAATGATTCGGAAACCACTCATCCTTTTCTATTCAAACTCCGGCAAACACTTTGTTCTTACAGCCTACTATGCTGTACATTCTTTGTTTATCACTAATGCCTCACATATTAGCAAAACTTTATTTTCCTCTAGGTCAAACACATTTAAGAACTATCATCTGGAACAAACCAATTGTAAAAAAAAAAAAAAAAAATAGGCACAGAAGTCACAACTGAATGCCTTGTCACAGGTGCTTTTCACACAACCCAGAAAAAGTGCCTTAGTTTTTTTTTTCCAGTTATCCATTAAATAAAAATCCAAATTAAAACCTTTTTTTGACAATGAATCTTCATTTATGAGGATAAAACTGGAAGGCTCAAGTTCCAGAAAACTTATATCAAATGATCTCTTAAACTCATTTTACTGAATAATTTTTCTCTGACATAAATTTAAGGAAGTATTATTACTACTTTGGCCTTCCCCGATAGTTCAGTTGGTAAAGAATCCACCTGCAATGCAGGAGACCCCGGCTCGATTCCTGGGTCAGGAAGATCCCCTGGCGAAGGGATTAGCTACCCACTCTGATATTCTCTGGCTTCCCTTGTGGCTCAGCTGGTAAAGAATCTGCCTGCAGTGCAGGAGACCTGGGTTTGATCCCTGGGTTGGGAAGATCCCCTGGAAATGGGAAAGCCTAGAGAATTCATACAGTCCATGGGGGTCACAAAGAGTCAGACACGACTGAGAGACTTTCACTTCACTTTCACTATTACCACTTTAACAACATAATTTTAACATCAAACAGGTGGCAACTTGCAGATCTGGGAGACAAATCAAGCTAAAAGAAATAGTAACTATACATATAAATCTAAATAAAAAAGGAAGTGAAAGTGAAAGTCACTCAGTCGTGTCCAACTCTTTGTGACCCCACAGACTATATACAGCCACGGAATTCTCCAGGCCAGAATACTGGAGTGGGTAACTGTTCTCTTCTCCAGCTGATTCTTGACCATCTGAGCCACCAGGGAAGCCCAAGAATAGTGGGATGGGTTGCCTATCCCTTCTCCAGGGGATTTCCTGACCCAGGGATCAAACCGGGATCTCCTGTATTGGGGGTGGATTCTTTACCAGCTGAGCCACAAGGGAAGCCAGAGAATATCAGAATAACATTTCCAAAGTCAGCAACATGTGCCTTTCTGTTAAGGAGAAGTGAAAGTCACTAAGTCATGTCTGACTCTTTGTGACCCCACGGACTGTTGCCCATTAGGCTCGTTCATGGAATTCTCCAGGCAAGAATACTGGAGTGGGTTGCCATTTCCTTCTCCAGGGGATATCACGGCCCAGGGATAGAGCCCAGGTCTCCTGCATTGCCAGCGGATTCTTTACCAACTGAGCCACCAGGGAAGCCTGTTAAGGAAGACGATTCTATCATTCATAATTCCTGGTTGTAGGGAAAATATTCTTACTGGAGAGAAGTCCATGTGTTTGAGAGAGGATAATTCAAGTTTGACTACTGGCCTCATATTTGAGATGTGAATATGGAATTACTCTCATCACTATCATGAACCTAATTGAGCCCCCATATGCAGAGTCCTCTCTGTTAGGCATTCAGACTAATGCCCCTGCAGTACAGCCTAATTCTAAAATCATACAGAAGAAAGATAGTCTCGTCTCATCTAAAACATAAATAGAGTCTGCTGATTTCTCCCCTCACTCCATGACAACCTACTCTTGCCAGCTCCAGGAAGAAAGACTAGACTCAAAGCTTGGGAGCTATTCTGAGCTGCTCATGGGAGAAATATTACACAATTCCACAGCAAGTATCATTAGTGATACATTTATGATAAATAAAGTTGTGCTAAGCTTGGAATCTGTAAGCAGAGACACAGACAAAAGGCTTCAGCCTGTTCAGAATGATTCCTCTCTTGGTAGATCAGCACTAAAATAATAAATGCAATTGTTTACTAAGAATGAAAGATTTTAAAATTTGTCCCCTTGTTTTTTTCTTCCTTAATATTTACCTTAAATCGTTCATAAAGTTGAATATATATCATTCAGCCCACCTGCATTCAACTTTCAGCACCACCAGTTATCAATGACTAGTTAAGCAATGTTTGGGAACCAGCTAAACATTCAGATTAAACAGCCAATAAATCTGTCTGTTTCTTTGACTGAAAAATTGTGCCCCAAAGAGACAGGCTGTGTAAAATAAGATGAAGTCCAGCTATAATCAAGAGGCAGATTGTCTCCAAGGAATGAATTTATTTAAATTAAATTCATTGTTTACTCAGAAAAGTGCTAAAATGCTTTCTTGAAGGCTTTCAGAATATTTTAGGGAATCTATTCAGTATTGCCTTGGAGTTCCATCAGGAAAAAAAAATGTTGAATGCCAGCATGTCAAAAGATAGTTGATGTCTCATGATTCCTATTTTTTTGAGAATGCTAAAATGTGCAGCACCTTCCACATGGTGCTGAGTTCATTTTGCTATCTCATAATTTCAACTTTATTTCTTACATGGTGGTTCAATATCTAATGGTTTAGATCTGGCCTTACTACTAAATTATCTTCCATGAAACTGACGATTGATCCAAGCTATATAGTTGGAATTAGAATGAGTGTAACCACACAATTACAAGGCTAAATTTGTCTGCAATGGTCTCTTCCTCCCTTACTTACCTATGCATCACATACCTATATATACACTGCTGCTACTGCTGCTAAGTTGCTTCAGTTGCGTCCGACTCTGTGCGACTCCAGAGATGGCAGCCCACCAGGCTCCCCCGTCCCTGGGGTTCTCCAGGCAAGAACACTGGAGTGGGTTGCCATTTCCTTCTCCAATATACACACTAGGTACTTTACACTAGTGTAAAGTTCAGTTCTTGATCCTAGCTCAGGGGTCTTCTGGAATTCAAGGCAGACCTAATGGATCCCTCTTTGTGCTCAAGAAGCCACAAACTCATTAAAAATTAGTTTAGACTATTTCTTTTCCTTTTATTCAAGAGGCAGGAAATTCCAAATAATAAGGATAGAAGAACTGACCAACTACAAATTGACTCTGTTCACAATACATATGATCTGACATAACAGTACTATGTTTATCTGTTTTAAGTTCTCATTATTTAACTTAGTTCCCTATGTTATTGTTCAGTCGCTCATTCCTGTCTGACTTGTTGCGACCCTTTGGACTACAGCATGCCAGGCTTCCCTGTCCTTTAACCATCTCCCACAGTTTGCTCAAATTCATGTCCACTGAATCAGTGAGACTATCTAACCATCTCATCCTCTGCTGCCTTCTCCTTTTGCCTTCAGTTTCATTATGGTAACTACTAAAAATAACAGACCTTAACTAAGATTTAATTAGCAAAACATTAGCAGTGCTTACTCCAGTTATTACAACAGAATACTTATATAAGGTATACAATTTATTTTTATGCCCCAGACAGATCCTTCAGCTGACTATGACTTCCAATTTTATAAAAAATTCAGCAAAAGTAATATCTTTCTGAGATATCTGGTTTTACTTAAAATTCTTTAAAATATTATGGTTCCATTTAAATCCTAACATATTATGGTTCTATTTTTTTTTTAAGTCTCATTGTAGTAAACATCAACTTCAAAGAATGAAGCAGCAAATGGCAGAGTTTTCTCCTCACCCTAGATGAGAATGAGGAACCCTACTTGTTTGCCACAGTTTCTCTGAAGTCTCCCTTGTATTCACACAGCCTCATCCTATGGAGAGTTGAGCTAAATGAGTCAGTATGTTAATTATGTGCTCTGGGAGCACAAAGAAGAAATAAAGAAGTTATTACCTTCCCAAGTTTCTTAGGTAATGAGACCCACTTCTGGAGATGTGTGGCATTCTACCAGAATCTATCATGAGAATGAGCTTTGCAGTAAAATGCACAGATCTAATTTTTTAATGAAAATCCTCTACAGGTTTTCTGAGTTGAATCCACCTGACAAATGTCACTGGGCAATGTCATTACCAGTTAACCAGCACAAGGCCTTTAGAACAGATGGTGGAGCGGTGCCTTTTCATAAGTCAGGCTGCCTAATTTCAGCCACCCTCCCCCCCACACCATCCCCTGAAAATAAAATAAAATAAAATTGGCTCCATGTCACTCAGACATGACAGTACTTTGGATTTCTCCCCCATGATGTTTTTTAGCCTTGAGGCAGATATGACAGGCGCCTTATTAAATTCCAAAAATAAATGTGGAGCAAGGAGGCAGTGCATTCCAATGAGACATCCAACTTGTTAAAATGCAACATGCATGAAACTTGGTTCATTTTATTTTTAGCCATCATCTTCATCATTTTAAATCAAAATGGAAATATAATATTTGTTACCATAATCTAAGTAAAATTAGTACAGAGATCTGTTATTTTTTTATAAAAATTATTCATTTGTTCACATGTAGTTAAGTTGGAATTTCCCCAAAATATTGCCATCAATATCTAGAAATAGGCTAAGAAGCAAAGAGATTTACCGAAGATTTCTCACTCTATATTTTAGCATCCCCCACACATCTCCTAACATTTCCTTGGACAGACTCAAGGATATTTATGGATCCCTGCCTTTGTGCATGCTGTACATTTTCCTATCTGTATTTTTGTCTCTCAAACTATTACAATCCTACTTGGGTCCAACAGTTTGATTTTCATCATCTTTTCCTGACATCTACCCTCTTTCCTCAAACGATTATAAATAAACACTCCTCCTGATTTATTACAATATGCGTCTTGTTCATACTTAGCACTTAATTCATTTATTTATTTATTCTGCTTCATGGGTTAATAAATGTCCTCCACTAGAAAGGTATTTCTTCTCCTAGGAGCGCCTATGTATCCTTACATAACCTATGGCATCTAGCTTGAGGCATGACACATATCAGGGATTCAATAAATGTTAAAAAGAAATAAACAGGACCAATTGCAAACATCATAATGATACAATCACTGTTATTTCTTCATTGTCTTACTACCATGACTCCAAGAAATCTGAACAATTGATCCCAAGAAGCAACCCAATCTTAAAGTCCCAATATGTATATATTGTGTACTATAAAACACAACAGAATTTCTGAATCTGGTCCTTATCCTCAAAAAGCTTTAAGGCTGACTGCAGGGACCAGGGGCTTCCCCAGTGGCTCAGCTGTAAAGAATGTGCCTGCAATGCAGGAGATGCAATTTTGATCCCTGGATCGGAAAGATCCTCTGGAAGAGGACATGGCAACCCACCCCAGTATTCTTGCCTGGAAAATCCCATGGACAGAGGAGCCTGGTGGGTTACAGTTCGTAAAGTCACAAAGAGTCAGACATGACTGAAGCAACCTAGCAAGCATGCACTCATGGACCAGGCTTTGAGACCTCTTGGGACATCTCTGTGACTCACTCCTTACCATCATTGCCTTGGGATTAATCATATCTAAAGTATTTTAATGCATCATTTAATATTAAAACATTCCCATCAAGGAGGCAATACTACCCCAGTGTGATATAACAGAAATCAGAAATTCAGAGAGTTGAAATTACTTGTGGGAGGTCACCTGCCTGCCAAGAAATGACAATACTGAGGTTCATGTTTGTGTATGTTAATGACAAAATCTATGCACTTCACACCCTTCAATGATTCCACAGTTTCACAAGCGTAAATCCATGTCCCAAGGAATCTGAGGAGACTGTACTAGCAAATCCATGATACCGTACCCAGAATATTCAACCCATTTTACCCAGGTGATTTAGGTCACAAAGAGTCGGACACAACTGAGCGACTGAACTGAACTGACCTGACCTGAAAGAAGGGACCCAGTTTCCATGCCCAGCTCCAGGGAGCTCTGACAGGACCGCCTCCATCTAGACGAGTGTGCTCCCATGGGTACTTCTAAGGCTTCCCTGGTGCTCAGAATAATCATCACTTTACTTAGTATCAGGGTACAGTTAGCAATCATGACCCAATAATGGTTCAAAGTGCTAAAGTTTAGCTTATTTTTACTTCATTCTATTTCTCATGCAAGAAGCAAATTAACATTTTGCAATATGATCAGGTATAATCTGAAATGTTATGCAGACCATCATGATTTCTAGGAAAATATATAAGGTTAACACAAGATCATCAAAAGAAGGAGAAGGGAATGACAGATAAGGAGATGGTTGGATGGCATCATTGACTCAATGGATAGGAGTTTGAGCAAACTCCAGGAGATAGTAAAGGACAGAGGAGCCTGGCATGCTGAAGTTCATGGGGTTGAAAGGAGTCAGACATGACTCAGTGATTTATCAACAACAATGGGAGGGGCATTCCTATAACTAAAATTCCTTCAGAAAGCTTCTGTTGCAACATCCTAGGTCAGAAAGTTGACTAAGACAGGTTAGAGCAGGTATTAGGGATCTAACTCTCTTCCTTTTTATCTTTCTCTCTATTATCTCTCTCTCTTTCTATCTCTATAGTATTTTCCTTTGTCTTCCCTTGTTTGATTTCCTTACTTTAATTAATTTCAAACCAGGTAATATCTTCAAATATTAAGGCACACTCTAATAGGCCACACATAACCTTCCACATTGAAGATCATATACAATTTGAAGGTCCTTCCTTACATAAAAAATGAAGGCAAACCATAAAGACACTAGCAGCCACTTTTTCCTCTTCCTTCAATGTGACTCTACATGTTCAAGACTACTTCCTTCTGTTCTCTCTTCTACATTTCTTCTCCCTTTTCTGTTGAAGTTCAACAAGAAAGCTGTCTTAAGGGAGAACATTTGCTGTTTATACCACCCTCTTGTAAACAAGTCATGTCACTGTTGTCATGATGTTGTATCTATAATAGAGCTGGATGCAAAAGAAATTTCAACACACTGGAGAAAGTATTTTCAGTAAACTTCAATAGAGAGTATATTCTAAGTAACAATAGCATAGACTAAGTGTCTGCTTTTCTACTAAATACCTTCCTACACCTTAGATTTAAGATGCTTTATCTATATAATCATGTTTCCTTTTCAAAGTCAGAGATGTGAAAGAAGACTCTATCCCACACACACAAAAAAAGAAATTTTGCTTGCCAAAACTTTGGTTAGAAAACAAAGCCTTAGAGGAAAGAACCTCAATAGGGAAGAATATTGCTATCTCTTCAGTTATATGTCATGTTTTGCCTTTTGGTAACACTTTAACTTTTTAGAATCTATTATTTCTTCTCCTGACACAAATATAAATGTATCCAATCTTACTTGAAATGTGTGAATCTTTAACACTAACAACTGCTGCCAACTGCAATCCATAAGGCAATACATATTTCAGAATTTGTCTGAGTCTTCTCTTAGCATAAAAGTAAATCAAGAGAAGTTGTTAAAAAAGCTTATTTCTCCCATGTTAACAAAATATCTACAAAGTAGTTCACGGAATTGAGCTCGGTAAATGTCTGTGTTTATTACCAAATCTCCTGATCAAAAAAAAAAAAAAAGAGTGTTCTAAAGTCACTAAAATGGGCAAAGAGTCTGACCTTCAATTCCTTATGCGCTTGGTATTTTAGATTCCAATCACATAAAGGAAAGACCGATACAAATGGATGATCTATTCGTGATACTTAGTTTGCTTCCTGGTATTGACGAATAATACTGCAGTTATGGAAAGCCCCGAATTAAAGGCCAGAAGATTGATGTTCTTATACTAGCTTAGCCACTATCTATGTTCTGTGTAAGCCTGCCACTTGACTTAACTTGTCCGTACCCTAATTTTCTGCTCTGTCATTTGGGATCCATAATACTATCCATAATACTATCCATAATTACTATTATGTTTACTATTATTTACTACTATACTATTATTTACTATTAATTACTATTATAATTTACTATTATTTACTACTCTTATCAACATCAAATGGATGGTGACTATCGTTTTTATTTATTAATACTATTAGTGCCAGATAAATGAACTACAGAAAGGCATAAGTGTAAAGTTGTATTGAAAATAGTGTTGTCATTAAGTAGCACAAACTGAATGTGGAGGATACAAGAAAATAAGAAAATAACATTTGTCTATGTTCTTACGATAATTATTTCAACTTTGGATTTGTGTACTTTATGGTTTGACTCAAAACTAGAAGTAGAAATATGAGATTATTATTCTGTGAGTACCATTCCAAAAAAAATATAATTTTCACAAGGACTTCTATTTCACCAGACTAAGAGTATGTTACATAGATAAAATTTTACTTATGAGTACATAGAATTTTTAAAATATTTCTTCTCATCCAGCCTTTGATATTTTGCTATTACTGTCTCTGACAACCAACCAGTAAAATTTGGTGAATAGATGTCTATTGAATGCCAATTGAAGCACCAATGATCAAATATGTACAAAGTACAGAGATGTCTGTGTAAAAATAGAAGCATTTTATTTACTCACTCATCAAAACAGTTTATCAAGAGATGCTTGCATGGAGTTTGTGGAATATTTTCTTTTGAATTGTTACGCCTGCCAATCATCCCTGACTTCTTAGTTACTCATCAGACAAGAATAAAAATCAAAGAAAATTTCTGAATACAGTGGTAGCTGAAATTTAAAATTACTGCAATTTGGTGTTCATTTTTGATTGTGTGTGTTCACAATTTCATGAGAGGCTTGAGCTGCTATGTAAATTAGGTTATATAGGTTCCCTTGACACAGCCATTTAGCTCTCATTCTCCCATCTTCCTTAGAAATATCAACATTTCATAACGTTATTAGAGATATGTAAAAACTTAATAAAAAACTATATATTTGGGGAGAACACTAGGAAAACTAGGGAACTTTTCAGGCTATCAATTACCTCCTCTATCTGCAGGTAGAAAGAAAACGGGGATCTTCCTCTGTAAAGGTCCGTATCATTAAATTACTTCTGTACTGTACATAGTGGTGTTGAACACACAGGGGCAGAAAATACTTGTGATAAATAAGCTATAGTTTATTTGCCTAAGAAGGCTCAGAGATACACAAATTTGCTTTAGAAAGAAGTGAAAAATATAATCACAATGAGCAATAGCAAAGTAGTTTTAGTCTACTAAATGAAATATTTCCATAAAAGAAATATGTCTGAAGTTAAAATTAAAGGAAAATATTTAGAAACTCAGTATATATTCTTCAACAAAATTTTTTTTCATGCACGTGTATTCTTAGGCTTCCCTGGTGGCTCAGTCAGTAAAGAATCCACCTGCAATGCAAGACACCAGAGTTTGATCTCTGGGTCAGGAAGACCCCGTGGAGAAAGAAATGGCAACCCACTCCAGTATTCTTACCAAGGAGCCTGGCAGGCTACAGTCCATGGGGTTGCAAAGAGTTGGACACGAATTAACAACTAAATTCTTAATAAAATTAGCAAAACAGGAAGTTGTAATTGTGATATGGACTTTTTTTTTTAGGGACAATGGGATCAAAAAGGCATCAAAAACTGATACCAGATTGTGTGTGTGAGTTAGTTGCTAAATCGTGTCTGACTCTGCGATCCCATGAACTATATCCCATAAAGTTAAATTATCCAAACAAATGCCTTGTAATCCAGTGTACTTATGTCAGAGAACATGAAAGAAATATAATAAATTTTATCTCTGAGATTTTGTCTAATATACAGCTGAATTAAACATATCACAATGTTCGATATTGCATTAAATAAGCATATATGTATCATTGGTTCAAGTTCATATTTTATATTTAGGTAAATTCTACTCACATAATTAACATCTTTTTTCTTTCACGTTATTGAATGCATAAAGTTGTAAAGCTAGAAAAGAACTTTCAGTTCATATAACATTTCTTTAGTTTTAGAGATTATAGGTTTCCCTGGTGGTCCAGTGGCTAAGACTCTAGCTCCCAATTCAGGGAGCTGAGGGTTCTATCCCTGGTCAGGGAACTAGATCCCACATGCCACAACTAATACCTGCACAACCAAATGAACAAATAAATAAATATTTTAAAAATTTTAGAGTTGAAAAATTAGTATTTATGCTTTTCTGATTTAATATTTAGTCATCGCTTTATGTGTGATTTTTTTTCTTCCAAACATATTGTATATTGCACTGAAGCTTATTTAAATATTATTTACTGAAATAGATGATAAAATCTAACCAAATATGATACAAAATCATTTTTTTTCCATTGGTCATCTTTTGGCGAGAGAGATATAACAACCTCTTCATTTTGTCTGATTGAGTTATTCTGCCTTTTCTAATTTAAATACTTCATTCAGAGAAAGACATCACTTTTTGAATATTACAGCAAAAAAATGAATAATAATATCCACTATGCTTAAATACCAGCAACCACCAGAAACTTTCAGAATTAAAGCCCCTTGTTCTTGACGCTGACATCATCCACCTGAGCATCAAGGAGCCAATCCCAAAAGTCCCCAAACAATAACCAGAAAGCCCTGAAATTGAGAATATAAGCTCTAAACTGATACTTTTGGAACCTGTGTCATTGAATTTTTAATCCTGTTTCTTTTTCAATGAACTCATCCCATCTATTGACTTTCCTAGAAAGAGTGAATGTCCCATGGACAAAGCACTTACATAAGCCAACATGAAGATTACAAGAGGAAAAAGGATAAGGAGATTGCAACATCTGATTGAAAAACATTAATAAAAGTCTTATTTCTTTTAAGTAGTTCCCTTTTCTCCTTGGGGGATGTGTCCCTTTCGTATGCCAGATAACCTTTAAATAGATGCATCTTTCATTTCAAAGAAAGCTCTAAACAGCAGATTGTCTCTGGGATTCACCTAATTGTATTCTCTGTCCACATTCAATGACTGCAGTACAATTCTTGAACCAAAAGAATTTCACTGCCTGAAAATAACAGACATCCAGGCATGATCAGTAGTCAAATATTTGACTGTTGTCTCCTAGAACCCTTAACATGAGCAACAATCCTAAGGGTTCTGAGATGGTAATGATGTCAGGATCCCAAGGGCAGAAGTGCGAGAAGGGAGGGGCGAGCAGTCAGGTTTGATTTCAATAGACAATGTGAGTTGTTTCTCTTCTATGAATTTTGACATTGCCTTGGAAGGAAGGAAGGATTCTGTTCAAAGCCAGCCCAGACAAAGCAATATTAAATATTTAATTTCCAAAGGCAAAACCCCAAGGTCCCAAAGCTCCAAGAAAGTTAATAGTCCTCTCGCTAGTTAGGCTGAAAGGAGCAAATACCAAACTCAGACCTAATTCAGCTCTAAGATACAAGGACTGTCCTCAGAAATATTTACAAATCCCCATAGTATTTTCATTATTTTTTAAACAGAAACACAAAGTACGCATATTTTTAAGTTCTGCAAGTATTAATATATATGTATTTATACACTAAGAGGATTCACTAACATATACTCATCTTGTATATAGACCTTAAAAGCAAATGAATTTAGTTTCAATTAATTCTTGTTCTCTTTGAGAAAAAAAATTTAAGTTAAACAATAAGAATTAATTGTTCATACCTTTTCTAAAATTACTATAAACATCTGGTCACATGTAATATTAATTGACAACATATAAAATATATATAAATACTTGTTTAAGATTTGATTACAATTCTTAAGCATTATTTATTAAAGACATGTATATATACATAACGTGAGATAGTATTCCAAAAGAATCATAACATTACTATACTAAAACCTGAAGTACATTTAAATCCCCATTAACTTCTAAACCCTCATACAGGCCTTCCACGCACGGGATAATGTTCTTTTGCCTATAATGAAGGGCAGGGTTTCTTTCCTTCTGTACCACAGAAAGCCGAGGAAGCAGATGTCATCTTTGTTCTTTGACACCAGCGCTTAACAGTGTACTCTTGTAAATCAGACTGCCTCTACCATGCATCACCGCTTCAGATTCATTACCTATAACCCAGAGAACTGCTAAAGACAAATAAATCAAGGATTGCTTTTATTCCTCCCCACTTTATTGACATCACTTTCCACATGTAACACAACAAGGCTTCACCTCCCTGATATTACTGAACTGTTCATAGTACTACTGGAATTTTCAGACATACATACTAACCGATAAGGTGACAATCAATCCGATTAGCTATGCAAAGATAAAAGGTGACCACAAAGATAGGTAAAAGCTATTATATGACCTGTTGTGGACTTTTTTTTTTTTCATTTAGTTTTTCCACATAAGTCATATACTTCTTTATATGCGTTTGTTTATTATAAGCACCAGCCTCCAACACAATGGCTTGGTTTTAGAAAGTGTAAAATAAGAGTCAGATGCAAACTGTGCTGGTAAATGAAAAGTTATTCCTTCAATTAAAGGAAATAATACACAACTTGAAAATTAAATACTGTAGCACAAGCACAGAAGCACACTGAAATTCAAATTAGCAGATACTTTTGAGCACTGAACTAGATGACAGGAAAGGGGATCCCTGGCCAAAGAAACTTGCCAATATCATCTGGAAACCTTTCTTACCAGAGTCGCCATTCTTGTGTCTGGCTTTTCACTTCTTTCCTCTTTCAGGATTCCTCTTACTCTGGTCTTGGCAGAACAGCCTCTCTTTAGGACAGAACGTTCCTGACCACACCAGGTAAATAACCCTCCTTGATTCAGATACTTCAACGTCACTGCTTTATTATTTTTTCCCATAAGATTTAACTAGCATTTAAAATTACAAAGTTGGGGATGGACATGTACACACGGCTATATTTGAAATGGATGATCAACAAGGACCTACTGTATAGCACAGGGAACTCTGCTCAGAGTCATGTAGCAGCCTGGATGGGAGGGGAGTTTGGGGGGAGAACAGATACATGTATATGTGGGACTGACTCCCTAGACTGTTCACCAGAAACAATCAAAATATTGTTAATTGGCTATGCCTGATAGGAAATAAAAAGTTTAAATTAAAAAAAAATAAACATCAAGGTCCTACTGTACAGGACAGGGAACTATATTCAATCAGTTCAATTCAGTCGCTCAGTCGTGTCTAATTCTTTGCGACCCCATGAACTGCAGCACACCAGGCTTCCCTGTCCATCACCAACTCCTGGAGTTTACCCATATCCTGTGATAAATCATAATGGAAAAGAATATGAATGTGTACATACAAAACTGAATCACTTTGCTGAACAGTAGAAATTAACACATTGTAAATCAATTATATTGCAATAAAATAAATTTTGAAAAGAAAAAAAAATAAAAAGAACACATAATTTTCATGTTTCCTAATTCATTTTCTCTGTCCAGACCATGCAGCTGCATGATAGCCAGGACATTTTCCTTCTTAGTCAGTTTTGCTCTACTATTACCCAACTCATGGTGACGTGCAATAAGCTGAAAGAAACTTCAGTGGATTTGGGAAAGAAGGCACAACACAGCAACATTGAAGAAAGGAGGAGAACCAAGAAACTACAAATATTACTGAATTCAAAGAAAGATAAATATTCAAGGAGGAGCAAATTGCCAATAATGTGAAAGCTACAGATAACAAGAACTAGGCAAAGCACTGAAAGAGCTTGGGGAGAATACTTTCAGTAGAGCCACAAGATGGAGACGAGACCCTACGAAGTTAAACAGAAGACTGGGATAGTCTATAGTCTATTTCCACAAAGTGCACAGAAGAGACAGTAAGTGAGGACAAAGAATCCACGGAGAGAAAACAAACAGAGCTATAAAAGAAAGCCACAAGGAACACAATAACACCCAAAGGAAGGATGGCAGGATTACGGATGAAACAGCAGTTCGGTGTTTTAGACTGGGAAAGAGTGAAAGCAAATCTGTCCTAGAAACTGCAAGGAAAGAAGAAGAAGAAGAAAAAAAAACCAAACTTAAGATAATGTATTAAGAATTTATAGTTAAAAACGGATAGAGTCTAGCATGACAAACTCTATTTTCTTTCCAAGTAGGAGGTGAGATTTTAAGAACTCAAGCAAAAGAGTAGGACACAAGCATTAGAACATCCAATAAAGAAAAAGAACTTGATCAGGAGTCCCAGCATTTCTTTTCTTCCCCTTTTTTACTATAAAGCTTTTCAGTTTATTCTAAGGCACTTATCAACAAAAAATTGTGATCCCACTAAACAGAATTTAGAAAAGGCAGAGAAACTGGAGATCAAATTGCAAGCATCTGTTAGATCATAGAAAAAGCTAAAGAATGCTAGAAAAATATCTACTTCTGCTTCACTGATTATGCTAAAGCCTTTGATTGTGTGGGTCACAAGAAACTGGAAAATTCTTAATGCAAATATCAGACCACCTTACCTGCCTCCTGACCTGCATGCAGGTCAAGAAGCAACAGTTAGAACCAGACACGGAGCAATGGACTAGATCATAACTTGGAAAGAAGTCACTGCTGTATATTGCGACTCTAACTTCTATGGAGAGTACATCATGCAAAATGCTGGGCTGGATGAATCACAAGCTGGAATCAAGATTGCCAGGAGAAATATGAACAACTTCAGATAAGAAGAGGCTACCACTCTAACAGCAGTAAGTGAAGAGGCACTAAAGAGCCTCTTAATGAAGGTGAAAAAGGAGAGTAAAAAAGATGGCTTAAAACTCAACATTCAAAAACCTAAGATCATGACATCCAGTCCTATCACATCATGGCAAATAGATGGGGAAAAGTGGAAACAGAGACAGACTTTAATTTCTTGGGCTCCAAAACAATGGTGGACAGTGACTGCAGCCACAAAATTAAAAGATACTTGCTCCTTGAAAGAAAACTATGACAAACCTAGAGAGCATATTAAAAAGCAGAGACCACGTTGCCAACCAAGGTCCATATAGCAAAGCTATGGTTTTTCCAGTTATCATGTATGGATGTTGGACCACAAAGAAGGCTGAGTGCTAAGGAATTCATGCTTTTGAACTGTGATGCTGGAGGCGACTCTTGAGAGTTGCTTGGACAGCAAGAAGATCAAACCAATTAATCGTAAGGGAAATCAACACTGAATATTCACTGGAAGGACCGAAGTTGAAGCTGAAGAGCCAATACTTTGGCCACCTGATGCAGAGCCAAATCATTGGAAAAGACCCTGATGCTGAGAAAGACTGAGGGTGGGAGGAGTAGTAGGTGACAAAGGACGCAATGGTTGGAGGGCATCACTGACTCAACAGACATGAGTTTGAGCAAACTCTGGGCAATAGTGAAGGATAGGGAAGCCCTGCATGCTACAGTCCATGAGATCGAAAAGAATCAGACATGGCTTAGTGACTGAAAAACAAAATAGGATTATTCCTAACCAGAAAGGAAGCAACTCTGGGTAAAAGCAATACTTTTTATCAAACCTGCCAGGCACATGTTTAATTACACAAATTATTTTATTAACTAAAAACTAAACTGCATATTGAGTAAATATTTTAGAAACATGCTTAAAATAAAACACTACTTCAAAATCAAGAGAATCTAAAGACTTGTTTAAATCAATGATTTTCATGAAAAAGAAAAGAATAATTTTGTATTAAAAATTAATTTTAAGAAAAACCAGAATTATTGTTTGAATTGTTCTGTATCAATCAACTATTCAATGTTTTTTTTTCTTGACTTAAAAATGATCTGTGCTTTAGAGAAATTTTAGTTTTTCTGCATCTTATATGCAGCCAACCTTCCAGTTTTTTCATTAAGAGAATTTGAAAAAGAAACCAGCTTTCAGGTATAAGTATTTAGAGATTTGCTTGAAGGATTCTAATAGAAAAGCAAATTAATACAAAATTAATGTAGTCTAATAGGTCTCCACTTGATGAAGCCACATATATCCAATTCTAGTGTTAACATTTAATTTTCTTTTCCTATTGCCTATCCCAGAGCCTACTGCATTCACCTTTGCTCTCAAAAATCTGTTACCACTACACTTGTAGAATAGCTTATTTTTATATCATTATTACTGCAATTGCCATGTATTTTTAAAAAGTAGTCTAACATGAATGATTCAAGCAGAGTTCTCTGACATAGACAAAAGATGTATTTCCCAGCACTAGGGGGAAATCATTTAATAAAGCTCAAGCTTTTAATTCACTACATAAAGCAATAGTTTTACTTTCACATATTTTTCATACATACTTTCTTCATTTAACCTAAGACAGCCTGCTTAAACAATCTGTATTATTGTACAAATAACTCTGAAGTGAAAAATTGATCTAACTTGTGTCACAGATGGAATTCTAAATACAAATCATTAGGAACACCAATAACCCTCTGATTTCAATGGGTTGAAATCATCTAAAAGGATCAAAGACATAGAGCACCACAGAAGCAAGGTAGCAAATACTGCACTCCACTGCCTATTAGGTTACTTATGAGCTCCTCCAACTTGACCCATTCTTTTAACTTTACCAAGCCCTAGTGTATGTGTCTGTTCAATAGCTTTAACATTACTCATGATGATTATCTCTGAGGATGTTTCTGAAAAGCAAATTAGATAATGTACATAAAACAATCTGAACCTATACACAGCCACTTAATTTAGATTAGTATTGAATTACACACACACACTCACACACTAACCAAAAGAGAAATATGTTACAGAAACTGGGGTGAAGGCTGCTGCTGCTGCTGCTGAGTCACTTCAATCGTGTCCGACTCTGTGTGACCCCATAGATGGCAGCCCACCAGGCTCCTCCATCCCTGGGATTCTCCAGGCAAGAACACTGGAGTGGGTTGCCATTTCCTTCTCCAATGCATGAAAGTGAAAAGTGAAAGTGAAGTCACTCAGTCATGTCCGACTCTAAGCGACCCCATGGACTGCAGCCTACCAGGCTCCTCCGCCCATGGGATTTTCCAGGCAAGAGTACTGGAGTGGGTTGCCATGGCCTTCTCTGGAAGTGAAGGCTAAGAAATTAAAATGAGTTCTTAAATGTGAAAACCATTTCTAAGAGATTAACTTCATTGGTTTAGCAGATAGCTTACCTACAAAGCATGTCAAATGAACTCAGCAGACTGAATTTATGTTGAGCCACATAAAGTCCATGAGAACTAAAAACAAGTTCAACTGTCATAAAGCTAGCTCAGCTTCTTTATTGACTTGATAAACTTAATCTGGACTTAGCATCTCAACAGGGGGCGCTCATGGTAAAGAACCCACCTGCCAATGCAGGAAGCATAAGAGGGAGACATGGGTTCCATCCCTGGGTCGGGAAGATCTCCTGGAGAAGGGCATGGCAAACCACTCCAGTATTCTTGCCTGAAGAATCCCATGGATACAGGAGCCTGCTGGGCTACAGTTCATGAGGTCATAAAGAGTTGGACATGACTAAAGCAACTTGGCACACACCACGCAAGTATTGCAACAGAGGGACATCTGATCAGAAACAATTAGATATTTTACCGGCTCAGTTTGGTGTTTCTCTCTGGATTTTATTAAGACTTTATTTTTAATCTTGCAAGTAATATTTTAAAATTAAAAATATATGTGTATCTGTGTTTGTGTGTGTTACAGCATCTGCTCTCCTAGCTATTTAATGAAAAGTCTCATTAAAATCCCAGAATAATTACTAATTTGAATCTAACAATACAGAGAAAATATCGCTAAATGTTTTTATAAAGAAGCATTTTAATTGTAGGTTTAACCAATCATTTGAGTCTGCCAAATACTAAGTCAAACATTAGGAAAACACATTGTTGAATTTAACTTCAGCCTGGTTTCTCTCCTAACACACATGCACACCCATTAACATTTGCAGTTTTTAACATGTGGACTGAACTATCTATTATGGCGCTCATAAAATAAAAACTCTGCATACATGCAACAACTAGTTTCACTATTTTGACAGACCTGAGAGTCAATAACAGCAGAAAGCAGCTGAAAGAACAATCAGATATCTCATTAACTCAAAAGGATAGTATAACCTGTCTCTGTCTCCTTACCCACCCAGCGTTCCACCTTAGCTCCTTACCCACCCAATGTTCCACCTTAACCTGATCCAACCTATCTGTCAAACCCATCACATACAAACTGGTTTGACATTAACATGGGCAGCATTACTGATTGCCATTCTAAAAGTGAACTATCACATACACTCAACTATCTATTATATATTATCCTTAACTTACTCTTTCCTTAGAAATGTGTCTTTTCCTTAGACATCCTGGAGTGTCTCTCCAATAGTACTTTGGAAAGGAATCAAATTGCTTATTATTTTACCAAATCCTATTGTAGTAGTCAAAATATATCACAGTATACTTTTCTTCAATAATCAGTTTGAAAAATCTTGTTCAAATCCATTTGGGAGAAAAATAATCCACGTGAAAATATTTTTCTCAACTGTCCTAAATGGAAACAGAGATATAAGGCAAAGTGACAAAGTTGTATATCTGACTCTTATATGACTCTTTTAAAATCTGCATTCATTGTTCTTTTTTAAACTGAGGATTATAACCTCGTCATTTTTTTTTTTAGTCAAAGTTTCTGAATTTTATTTTTTACTCACATTTTGGGCCAGATATAATACTTCTGAACTGTGGTGCTAGAGAAGACTCCTGAGAGTCCCATGGACTGCAAGGAGATCAAACCAGTCAATCCTAAATGAAATCAATCTTGAATACTCATTAGAAAGACTGATGCTAAAGCTGAAGCTCCAATACTTTGGCCATTTGATGCAAAGAGCCAACTCACTAAAAAAGACACTGATGCTGGGAAAAGTTGAAGCAAAGGAAGACGAGGGCAGCAGAGGCTGAGATGGTTAGATAGCATCACTGACTCACTGGACATGAATTAGAGCAAACTCCAGGAGATTGTGAAGGACAAGGAAGCCTGGTACGCTATAGTCCATGGAGTCCCAAAGAGTTAGACAGGACTGAGTAACTAAATACACAAATAATACTTTATTTAGAAAGATGATCTTTGTGCATTGCAAAAAATAAATCTAGAATCTGTGTGTTCCAATACAATCACCAGAAAATTATGAGCCTAAAAGCTCTTTAACAAAAAAAACAAAATGCTTTTAAAGTGAAACTGTTTCATTGTATAAAAACATCAAAAATTTGTTGAAAAAATTGCATTTTACATTGGCCTCACAATTCAAGATTTTAAGAAAAGTCGTCTTGGTCAGGAACACTGGTTAACTGAGTAATCTTGGCTTGATCAGTCAGAACAATATAAGGAGTCTAAATAGCACGTGTGAAGGCACGCTTACCTCAGCTGATACTTACACTGTTCCTCTCATGGACATTTCAGTGTAGGCACCAGTCTACAAGCAGCTCTGTGCCATGTAACTATGATAAAGAGCAGGTAAAAAGCAGAAAGAAGAAAAAAGAAGTAAGAGGATGTTGTGAGGAAGTGGGGAGTGAGAAAAAACTGCCATTGATTGCAATACAGTTCAGTTCAGTTCAGTCACTCAGTCGTATCTGACTCTTTATGACCCCATGAACTGCAGCACACCAGGCTTCCATGTCTATCACCAACTCCCGGAGTCCACCCAAACCCACATCCATCGAGTCCATGATGCCATCCAACCATCTTATCCTCTGTCGTCTCCTTCCCCTCCTGCCCTCAATCTTTCCCAGCATCAGGGTCTTTTCCAATGAGTCAGCTCTTTGCATCAGGTGGCCAAAGTGTTGGAGTTTCAGCTTCAACATCAGTCCTTCCAATGAACACCCAGGACTGATCTCCTTTAGGATGGACTGGTTGGATCTCCTTGCAGTTCAAGGGACTCTCAAGAGTCTTCTCCAACACAGTTTAAAAGCATCAATCCTTCGGCGCTCAGCTTTCTTTATAGTCCAACTCTCACATCCATACATGACCACTGGAAAAACCACAGCTTTGACTAGATGGACCTTTATTGGCAAAGTAATGTCTCTGCTTTTTAATATGCTGTTTAGGTTGGTCATAACTTTCCTTCCAAGGAGTAAGCGTCTTTTAATTTCATGGCTGCAATCACTATCTGCAGTGATTTTGGAGTCCAGAAAAATAAAGTCAACCATTGTTTCCACTGTTTCCCCATCTATTTGCCATGAAGTGATGGGGCCAGATGCCATGATCTTAGTTTTCTGAATGTTGAGCTTTAAGCCAACTTTTTCACTCTTCTCTTTCACTTTTATCACAAATTAAAGAGAATACACAGGCTTTCCTGGTGATCTAACAGTTAAGAATCTACCGGCCAGTGCAGGGGACACAGGTTCAATCCCTGGTCCAGGAAGATCCCACATGCTGAGGGGCATCTAAGCCCCTGAGCCACAACTACGGAGCCAGTGTGCCAAGAGAATGTGCTCCCCAACAAAGAGAAGTGGCTGAAATGAGGACCCCAAGCACTGCCACTAGAGAGTAGCCAGCTCACTGCAACTAGAGACAGCCCACACAAAGCAACAAAGACCCAGTGAAGCCAGAAAGGAAAAACAAGAGAGAAAATACCCAAAACTTGTGAAGGAGGAGAAGGAAGGGGAGACTAGGGAGAGCAGTTGGAGATGGGGAAGAAGAGGAGGAAGATGAAAGAAAATGCTCATTTAGAACAGTCCTAAAAGGATCATCTTGTTTTACTAGTATATTAATTTCTTTAAATTTCATTGTTTCTTTTTAACAAAATATAAATTATATTTTCTAGTCAAAATAGCCTTAATTGAATTTCCTATTTGCTCAGTTTATACATATCTCAACTTTTAGAAGTATAACATTCCTAAAATAAGATTTATGTTCTGCTATTTCTTGCATTTTTGCATATGGAGAAGAAATGTTTTCCATTACAGAAATCTTCCAGATGATAAGAACAAGTAATGTGGATAGTGATCCCATGAAAAGGACAGTGATTTGTGATAGCCTATGCTTAACTGTCGCAGAAGGCAATGGCACCCCACTCCAGTACTCTTGCCTGGAAAATCCCATGGATGGAGGAGCCTGGTGGGCTGCAGTCCATGGGGTTGCGGGCACGACTAATCGACTTCACTTTCACTTTTCACTTTCATGCATTGGAGAAGGAAATGGCAACCCACTCCAGTGTTCTTGCCTGGAGAATCCCAGGGATGGGGGAGCCTGGTGGGCTGCCGTCTATGGGGTCTCACAGAGTCGGACATGACTGAAGTGACTTAGCAGCAGCAGCAGCATGTTTAACTGTGTCTCATGATACATGACTCCATTCTCATTAAAATGTTTCTCCCAAAAATTTGAACCCTACAGGAAATACTACCTAAAGTAAACACCATGAATATTTTACTGTCCTTAAATTTGCATACCATGAAACCACATTTAGAAATTATATTTCTAGAAGAAAGTGAAATATTCTGCTTAAATATTTACAGCCTTTTAAATACCATTATAAGTGTACAAGTATTAATTCATTTTCAATGAAAGAAGCATTTTTTCCAAATTATTCAGTGCATTTTAATCCACTATTACAATCTCTTAATGGTATATATGTTCATAAATTGATTTAGCTGCATAGGGCTATTTTTCCCTCACTATCTCTTTAATTAATCATTTTTAAAAATAAGGTTAATCATAAATGACCCACACAGAGCTTTATTTTATTATAGAACTTATTTATAAAAAAGTTTCCCTGGTAATGAATGCAAGGTTCCAAGTATATTAAAGAAATTGCACTTCGAAGGACAAAAGGAAAAAAAAAAAGACTTCACACAGCCCAAGCATATTGTTGAAGATGATTTTCCTCTGAGCAACAGAATCTAAAAGCTTTCATACGAATAAAAAGGTGCTTTTTCATCATTATATATTATTCAAAATTTGCAGAACTAGAATCCATTAATGAAAGAAAAATAGGGGAAAAATCCTTGAAAAAAATTCATTGTTTTCAACAGAATGAAATAATATGAGCATTTTATTGTTCAGTCGCCCCGTCATGTCCGACTCTGCGACGCCATGGACTGTAGCATGCCAGGCCTCTCTGTCCCATACCATCTCCTGAAATCACCCTAATTATTCTATATCTTCTTTTAAAAAATAAAATACCTAGAGTAAATTTCACTAATTTTGTAAGGCAAAGTCTTTATGTCCTGTGAGATGCCTACTGAAATATTTAGTAGTAAAATCAAATGCCTTAATATATTTCAGAGTGAAGAAAACAAGGAATGGTGATATTATGTAGCAAAATATCAGCATAATTATATGATAGTTCATTACATTATGTTCTACAATTTTGTATATGTTTGAAATTTTTCCTGCTACTGCTAAGTCACTTCAATCATGTCTGACTCTGTGAGACCCCATAGATGGCAGCCCACCAGGCTCCCCCGTCCTTGGGATTCTCCAGGCAAGAACACTGGAGTGGGTTGCCATTTCCTTCTCCAATGCAGGAAAGTGAAAAGTGAAAGTGAAGTCGCTCAGTCGTGTCCGACTCTTAGCGACCCCATGGACTGCAGCCTACCAGGCTCCTCCATCCATGGGATTTTCCAGGCAAGAGTACTGGAGTGGGGTGCCATGCTGCTGCTAAGTCGCTTCAGTTGTGTCTGACTCTGTGCGACCCCATAGACGGCAGCCCACCAGGCTCCCCCGTGGGGTGCCATAGACAGAAATAAATGTGTAATAACAGAAAGTGTATTTTATCTAGAATCCATATACTCAACAATTTCAGATGAATTCTTCTACCTTTTCTTAGACTATGACACTTTTTATTATTTTAGGAGAAAAGTATCCGTAACTAATAAATTCAGGAGAAGTTTAATTGAAAAAATCCATTCGTCTCAAAAAAAAAAAAAATCCAGCAAGAAAACAAGTTTTAGGATAAGGTCTAAAATTAACATAGTAGTTACAATGAACATTAATATCCATAGTGAAAGTGTTGAAACATTATAAAAACATAAGTTCAAAGAATATTAAGTGTTGTACTCTGTATGTTGTTAATGCATTTTTAAGGTAGTAAGAATTTCTTTGTCAAGCTGTAAACCAAGAATGCCACTTTATGTAATATTAAATTAGCCATATATCTTTTCCCTAAACATTCTGCTGCTGCTAAGTCGCTTCAGTTGTGTCCGACTCTGTGCGACCCCATAGACGGCAGCCCACCAGGCTCCCCCGTCCCTGGGATTCTCCAGGCAGGAACACTGGAGTGGGTTGCCATTTCCTTCTCCAATGCATGAAAGTGAAAAGTGAAAGTGAAGTCGCTCAGTCGTGTCCGACTCTTAGCGATCCCATGGACTGCAGCCCATTAGCCTCCTCTGTCCATGGGATTTTCCAGGCAAGAGTACTGCAGTGGGGTGCCATTGCTAAACATCCTATAAATGTATAAATGTGTGTGGGTGTGTGTTCAGTCCTGTACAACTGTCTGCTACCACTGACTACAGCCTGCCAGGCTTTTCTGTTCATGGAATTTTTCAGGTAAGAATTCTGGAGTAGGTTGATATTTCCTATTCCAGGGGATCTTCCTGACCCAAGAATCTAATCTCCCAAGAATCTCTGGCATCTCCTGCATTGGCAGGTTGAGTCTTCACCACTGTACCACCTGGAAAGCCCATTCTATAAATACTATAGTTTATTTAATTAGGCAATCTTTCTGCTCCATTATTCAAACCTAGGTGGTTTGTGAAAAATCATGTCCACCGTCTGTGGCTTTAGACTTACAGTAAGTAAAATTAGAAATTTGTGTCAGGATTCAAAACTCCTTTTACTCTCCTTTAGTGAGGTGTCTCTCTTCTCACAGGCATCATATTGGTTGAAAGCACATTAATGAACAACTCTCTATTATGAATCTATAGGAGAAGGCAGAGCAGGGGGCATCTGACGGTATAACCTTTGTTGTGGAACAGAAAACAGAATAGCTAACTACAAACAATTAGCATTCTGCAGGGAAAATTTTGTGGAATGTGCATCAAAACCTCATGAAAACAAATCAACATTGAATTTTCACCCTTTCCAAAAAAAAAAAATAGCAAGCTCAAATGCCTTATTTAGCTGCTCCTTCTCTTAGGAAAGCAAAAATGGGAAGCCCTTTTCAAATTCATGTCCAATGAAGATAGAGATATTCTTTTCAAGGCCTATTTTTAAAGCTTAAAAATTCATTTTTTTATAGCTGAACTATTGAAAGCCCATTGAGCTATCCTTAGTAAGCTATCCTATAGTAAGCCACCACAGCCACTAATAAAGAAGTTTCACCTAAACATTCAGCTGAGTAAAGGCAAGAGTCATGACTGTGAAGAAAACAGAAAGTGAAGGCTTCTGTATATTGTACACCTCAATGATCTCGAAAATCATTTTCCCAGGGTAGAAGGCGAAGAGGTCACACATACATTCTATTTGATTCTATTTTGACAGGGTGAAGTGGATTACCCCAACAACAGTTCATACATATTTAAAGAGGAAGGCAAGTACTCCTTGGAAGCTGCAGCTTTAAGTGCTTTCTACACCAGATGTCTGCTTTTTAATGGGTCTTATTTAGGAAATGAAAATGAAATTACGAGTAGACCACATTTTCCCATTGAACAAATGTGCACGTCACATGGAACACACGGACATATCACCATGCTGTCTCAGCATCAGCTTAAAATACAGAAAAAAAATTCAAGTGGGCAGAAAATGCTTTAAAAAAGTTGCATTTATAAATGCATATATATATAAAGTTTTGAACAACAGTTGTTTCCAATGATCTAAAGAAATATTAAGGACAATGGACTGATAAAGATAATCTGAAGGAAAAAACAGACTCTACTTTGTGAAGTAATTCATTCTTATATTCCTTTATATTGAAAAATGTTACAATTTTTTGAAAACCTTCTAAAAAAGTCTCTCATCTCCTTATTACCAGTACTTGCCACTTAGAAAATCTATGATGTACCAAAAGTATATATATAGAAGTGATTTAGTTCTTAAAGTTGTCCAACTCTTGCGACCCCAGGGACTGTAGTCTGCCAGGCTCCTCTATCCATGGGATTTTCCAGGCAAGAATACTGGAGTGGGTGTTGTCATTTCCTTCTCCAGGGTATATTCCTGACCCAGGGTTTGAACTTGGGTCTTCTGCACAGTACTGTTCTTTATATTTAGTTCTTCACATTGACAAAAATTTCTGTAACAGTTTTTGGCTAGGATCTATATATTCAATCAATATAATTTATCTTTTCTACATAGGGTTTGGGGATAGGAGGGCTTCCCTGGTAGCTCAGCTGGTAAAGAATCCACCCACAGCGGAACCCTGGTTCCATTCCTGGGTCAGGAAGATCCGCTGGAGAAGAGATAGGCTACATACTCCAGTATTCTTGGGCTTCCCTGGTGGCTCTTCCCTGGTGGGAGACCTGGGTTCGATCCCTGGGTTGGGAAGATTCCCTCCACTCCAGTATTCTGGCCTGGAGAATTCCATGCACTGTATGATCCATGGGGTAGCAAGGAGTCGGACATGACTGAGTGACTTTCACCTCACTTCACTTGGGTTAGGGTAAAATAAGATAGCATATTAATAGTCCAGTGGAATATCCATCTTTAAAACATCTATTGTTCATTTGTTGGACAACTATTGTCTTTCATCACAAGACTCCTTTTATTTGGGGAACTCCTATTCTATAATTCTTGTCCAAGTGGCCACATTTTAACATGTCCAAATATATTGGTGCATAAATGGACACTTGATCTAAACTGGAATGTGACTCCTTTTAATTTAGGAGGCATTCTATAGTATGAATTATAAAAAGTTGCATGAGAAGGCTAGTCTAGGAGAAGAGACAGACAGGCATGGGAGGAGGTATGAAAGACAAAAAAGATTCGGGGTCTGAATTCCCTTGTTGGCTCATCCTACTTGGATCAGTGACATACTCTATAAGCTTTGTAACAAAAATCCTTTTCAGCTCAAATTGGTTGAAGATGTATTTCTGTTATATTTAATTAAAGACAATCAAATATAACCCTTAAACTCACTTTAAAAGGGTAAACACTTTCTGTGGGCTGATTCACTTCAGGTGCGTTTGACTCTTTATGACCTCATAGATTGTAGCCCGACAAGCTCCTCTGGCCATGGGATTCTCCAGGCAAGAATACTGAAGTGGGTTGCCATTTCCTCCTCCAAGGGATCTTCCTGACCCAGGAATCGAACCTGTGTCTCCTGCACTGCAGGCAGATTCCTTACAGTGTGAACCACCAGGGACAGCCATGAAACTAACCTGAGTGATGGGATATTCACTTTTAGAGCCCTGCGGTGCTGCACTGCAGCGCACCTGAGAGCATCTCCACACTGGCAGAGGAGATGACTCAAGACCCAATGCTCCCAGATGTATGAACCACTAAAGCCATGGGCAGACAAAGCTGTGCCCCAGGGATGTTTACATCTGCAGTGTTCACCCAACTGACATTTTTTCTTGCTAAAAATGTTTAGAACATGTAAAATCTGAGGTACATCGGAAAGTTTATCATCACATACGTAAAAGTCACTAAAAAAGTAGCTAAAAATGCTGCTTTTGACTCCTTCATTTGGATTATACTTTTTATGAATTTCCTTCCCTTATTTTTTTGTAATAGAAAATATGTGATTTCTCCTATTATACAACATCATAATACTTAGGAGGCAAGTTAAACAATAATTAATCTTTTTCCAAAAGATGAATGGGTAACTCTGCTGTATAAGACTGAAAGTTCATTAATGTCTACATGATAAAAGAGATACTAATCTCTCTTCATTAGTCAGGTGACATTGGTTACACCTTCTGTGAAAGAGTATTCAGAACTTACATGATTTTAAGTATACATTGGTAGATTTCATGGTTCAACTAGAACATTAGAAAAACTGTCCATTTAATCATTTTGACAGATCCATGCCTTCATTATTTTTAAGAATCACTTATAATTTCTATAAAGAATTAAACTGAATTGAAATAGTAGAGACTATAATATCTTAATATTTTAGATTTATGGGGAAATGATAACTATAAATGAGCATGTTGTAATATGTAAATAGCATTGCGTTAAAAGGTGTAATTTCATTTAAATAGTGGCACACTTTTACAGCAAAATTTCTAGGAGAAAGCATATCCATATTTTAAGCTGAGGCATGAATGTAGTAACTTTTTCATATGGGAAGAAGTTTCCAGTTTGTGAAGAAATGCAAGCAAGTTTTTTGAAGCCATGTTCTGAACATTCTCTATTGTCATCTATAATTCTGATTGGATATGCTATTGTTCCTATATTACTAAATGATTTTTACATAAAGTAATTGAAATTTACAACTCTTTTTTATATCAAAAATATTTTTCAAGTTAGTATAAGACATTTAAAAATTTCCTACATAGTTGGGACTTTTAATATGATGTTAAAATTTGTGAAAGTCTTTAACACATAAAACATTTTGATTGCTACATCTAATTTACAACTGTGATTTAGTGAGGGCAAGTTTAATCATTTTATAAATCTGCTAACCAATGCTCACAGAAGCTAAATGACATCCTTAAGTATCACAATTCAAAATCTTCAGTTTCTCACCCAAATATATTACCCATGAAGGAAGGCACCCAACATGATATATATATACACACACACATACATACGGTCCCCTCAAAATTTTTACTTATATAATAGAGTAGAAAGTTTGGTTATAATCACTTAACAAAATGCGGGGTGAGAGGAGAGAGAAGTTTTAAGTATATGAAAATGAGTAATAATGGCCACTGTGTGCAAAAACAAATTGATGAAACAAATTGCTAAAGATATTCGAAAGATGAGAAGGTGATTCACTTATGTACATTTAAACACTCAACATTTCAAAAGTAAAAAAAAAATAAACATAAAAAAAACACTTTTTTTAGGTCTTTGCCCACTACCCATTTTATTTTTTCCCCATTTTTCTACATTAACTTTATTTTTTTTTCTTTTTATCAGTTTTATTTATTTATTTATTTATTTTTCACTCTACAATATTGTATTGGTTTGCCATACATTGACATGAATCCGCCATTGATGTACAAAGGAGGCAAAAAAGACACTTTTTTTTTAAATTTTTTTTTTTATTTTTAAACTTTACAAAATTGTATTAGTTTTGCCAAATATCAAAATGAATCCGCCACAGGTATACATGTGTTCCCCATCCTGAACCCTCCCTCCTCCCTCCCCACACCATCCCTCTGGGTCGTCCCAGTGCACTAGCCCCAAGCATCCAGTATCCTGCATTGAACCTGGACTGGCAACTCGTTTCATACATGATATTTTACATGTTTCAATGCCATTCTCCCAAATCTTCCCACCCTCTCCCTCTCCCACAGAGTCCATAAGACTGTTCTATACATCAGTGTCTCTTTTGCTCTCTCGTACACAGGGTTATTGTTACCATCTTTCTAAATTCCATATATATGCATTAGTATACTGTATTGGTGTTTTTCTTTCTGGCTTACTTCACTCTGTATAATAGGCTCCAGTTTCATCCACCTCATTAGAACTGCTTCAAATGTATTCTTTTTAATGGCTGAGTAATACTCCATTGTGTATATGTACCATAGCTTTCTTATCCATTCATCTCAAAATGGATTAAAGATCCAAATGTAAGACCAGAAACTATAAAACTCCTAGAGGAGAACATAGGCAAAACACTCTCTGACATATATCACAGCAGGATCCTCTATGACCCACCTTCCAGAATATTGGAAATAAAAGCAAAAATAAACAAATGGGACCTAATTAACCTTAAAAGCTTCTGCACATCAAAGGAAACTATTAGCAAGGTGAAAAGACAGCCTTCAGAATGGGAGAAAATAATAGCAAATGAAGCAACTGACAAACAACTAATCTCAAAAATATACAAGCAACTCCTACAGCTCAACTCCAGAAAAATAAATGACCCAATCAAAAGATGGGCCAAAGAACTAAATAGACATTTCTCCAAAGAAGACATACAGATGGCTAACAAACACATGAAAAGATGCTCAACATCACTCATTATCAGAGAAATGCAAATCAAAACCACAATGAGGTACCATTTCACACCAGTCAGAATGGCTGCGATCCAAAAGTCTACAAGTAATAAATGCTGGAGAGGGTGTGGAGAAAAGGGAACCCTCTTACACTGTTGGTGGGAATGCAAACTAGTACAGCCACTGTGGAGAACAGTGTGGAGATTCCTTAAAAAACTGGAAACAGAACTGCCTTATGATCCAGCAATCCCACTGCTGGGCATACACACTGAGGAAACCAGAATTGAAAGAGACACGTGTACCCCAATGTTCATCACAGCACTGTTTATAATAGCCAGGACATGGAAGCAACCTAGATGTCCATCAAAAAAGACACTTTTAATGTGCCATGTGTCGTGTTAGATTCTAAGTGTATAGTATTACATAAAAATTATAATACTTGGGAGTTCCAATATTATTCAAACACAAAAAAAATATATTATTACAGTTGCAGGAAAATATAACAGAAACAATAGGGGATATGATAACTGAGAGAACTTCTGTAAGGAAGAATTTCAGTTAATTCTGAAAGATAAGTAAGAATTAGAAAATCAAAGACTGGTGATATGGAGAAATCCAGGCAGAAGAGAAATTGTGCAATACTTAAGTGTGAGAAGGAGCTTAGCATATTAAAAGAGCAGGGTGAGGGGAAGATGGCCAAGGTAAGGACTAGATCATGATGGTCTTATTTAAAGAACTTGCTTTTAAATGTCCACTCCGTTAGGGTTGGACTTCCCTGGTGGCTCAGATGGCAAAGTGTCTGCCTACAATGTGGAAAACCCGGGTTCAATCCCTGGGTCGAGAAGATACTCTGGAGAAGGCAATGGCACCCCACTCCAGTAATCTTCCCTGGAAAATCCCATGGATGGAGGAGCCTGGTAGGCTACAGTCCATGGGATCGCAAAGAGTCAGACACGACTGAGTGACTAAACTTTAAACTTTCCATTAGGGTTTCCCAGGTGGCTCAGACAGTAAAAAAAAAAAAAAAAAAATCTACCCGCAATAAAGGAGACCTGGGTTTGATACCAAGGTTGGGAAGATACCCTGGAGAAGGGAATCACAACCTACTCCAGTATTCTTGCCTGGAGAATTCCAGGAACAGAGGAGCAGGCTACAGTCCATGAGGTCGCAGAGTCAGACAGGACTGAGAGACTAACACACACCCCTAGAAAAGCGTAGTGAACGAGGGGATTTAATACATTCATACATGATGATTGGACTCTACAAATCATCAATTTAAAACCGAAATTTCCATACTCTTAGAAATCCATTATAAATTTCTTGGAATCTGGGAAGAATGTATATGTTAACTTCAAAATGACTTTCATAAAATTCAAAGCTGTCTTTGGCATGGATAATCAGAAGCTGACAATGTACCCCAAATGGACCAAATAAATCTAATTTCAAAATAATGAAAGGTTAAGTCTAGACCTTGGGTTTCCAATATGAATCCAAAAGCTGTAAAGCTTAATCAAACTAATAAAAGAAAATTCATCTAGATTGTTAGCTCACACAAGTATAATACCCAAAGTACCAACTCCTACAATTTTTATGTAACTGGTTCCCTTCAGGTATCATGTTAATAAGCTTGGATCAATTAATAACTGTAACTGAAGCTGACCATAATTAAGCATTTAATTTTGAGCTGTTCAAGTATAATTCCATTAAAGTCACACCATGAAACTGGTGCTGAATAAATAATTATTGACAAAAGATGTCCAGAAATGAAAAATCTTTGCTATGTAGTGATGCATGGCTTAATCATATCCAAACTATTAAGTATGTTTATTTTCAAGTCAACAGTAGAAAAATGAGGTGTACACATACATGAATTTCTGCCTATGAGCTTTACCACTTACAGTTCTCCCTCACCAAATGATCCCCTATATTTTGAAGCTCTGACATCAGTTACATAGTGTCTCAAAATAGTTCTTTAGATTTTTAGGTTAAAAATTAAGAAAAATACCTTCATGCCATTAGTCTCCCTACACCATCTTATACATTGTTATGGGAGATTTTTAAAATAATACTAGCAACATACGTTTGGAAGAAAAACATGTCAGTCTAAACCAAGCAAAACACAAAATAATCTTTCATAATTTCATCTCTTTAGAAACAGAACATTTCAATATTGGGGTATTTTGCATTAGAGGCTTTGTTTTTCCCCTTGCACAGGAGATTTTATTTTGGTCTGTTTGTATACAAACATAGAATAATACCGTTTGGTAATTTGCTTCTTTTACAAAATATATTAGTGAATATCTTTCATGTCAATGGGCCTCCCATGTTACACAGTGGTAAAGAATCCACCTGCCAATGTAAGAGAGGCAAGAGACACGGGTTTGACCCCTGGGCTGGGAAGATGTGCTGGAAGAGGAAACAGCAACCCACTCCAGTATTCTTGCCTGGAAAATTATACGGACAGAGGATCTGGTGGGCTACAGTCCATGGGAACACAAAGAGTCGGACACAACTGAGCAACTGAGCACACACACATGCTCCATGTCAGTGAAGTAAGTATAGTTCCAGGACACACTTTTTAATCTCTGCAAAATACAATACTGTATTGTTATACTAAAATTCTTTTAACCAACTTCTTGTTTTTGGTATTTGTGATACTTTAAATTCATTATGACAAAATATGCTGCAAAGAATATCCTTATCCATAAATGTTTGAATACAATTTAAGACCAATTCCTAGACAAAAACTGCTAGGCTAAAGCACATCAATAGATCTTTTAAAGCCATTACCAAATGGAAGCAGGAAATATGTTGTTTTGTGATATCTGCACAGGATAATGCTAAACTCTAAGAGTACAAACTTACTTCCAAAGCAGAAGACCTAAGAACCTGATCACCATGAATGTGGCCTAATTTATGGGGTAAAGATTCTTGGAAACAGCTTAAAGATATACAAAATTTAATTGTTTTTTTTCTTTTACTAAGGAGGAACTTTTAGGAGTCAGGTGTTCCAACTGTCCTGAAACATCAGAATCACCTGGGTTTCCTTGTGTGAATGCCTTCTGTGAGTATAAGACTGGAGTAAATAAATAATTAGTTCTCAGTATAGCACCTGGAGATTAGTGGTATTTAAAACATTTCTAAATAATTCTGATATGGCCAGCCTGATATTTGTCCTTGGCCCAGAATTTTGGATCTAACTGCCTCCTCTAATCCTCTCATTTTGTAGATTAGAAAACTGAATCCACACACATTTTGCAATTTGCCAAACTCTCTAGTTAAACAGGCAGATAGAGAACTCTAAATCTCAAACCAGTGTTCTTTCCACTGTATTAATTAGCTTTAATTGCTGGAAATATGGCATACCCACATGATAAAAAAAAAAAAACCCACTAGATCTACTGTTAGAAGACCAATCAGGAAAGAAACAGATTATTTAATGGCATTCACTGCATTATCCCACAAAGTGGAATACACAGATTATAAATACTTTTTATTGCCATTTTGATCTTACTTTTTTAACCTTGAACCTAATGAAAATTAGACGGAACTATCCAATTAAAACACTCAGACAATATCGACTTCAGTTAACATGGCTTTCAGTTCAGTTCAGTCGCTCAGTTGTGTCTGACTCTTTGCGACCCCACGAATCACAGCACACCAGGCCTCCCTGTCCATCACCATCTCCTGGAGATCACTCAGACTCACGTCCATCGAGTCAGTGATGCCATCCAGCCATCTCATCTTCTGTCGTCCCCTTCTCCTCTTGCCCCCAATCCCTCCCAGCATCAGAGTCTTTTCCAATGAGTCAACTCTTTGCATGAGGTGGCCAAAGTACTGGAGTTTCAGCTTTAGCATCATTCCTTCCAAAGAAATCCCAGGGCTGATCTCCTTCAGAATGGACTGGTTGGATCTCCTTGCAGTCCAAGGGACTCTCAAGAGTCTTCTCCAACACCACAGTTCAAAAGCATCAATTCTTCGGCACTCAGCTTTCTTCACAGTCCAACTCTCACATCCATACATGACCACTGGAAAAACCATAGCCTTGACTATGTGCATAAATCCACTAAAATAACTGTCAACAAAAAAAGAATGTTTTTGTTCAAGGCAAATAATTATTTTTTCTATAAAGTTCTGGTCTTAGATTTAGAGACCATAAACAAAAATATTGATTTTTATTCTCTTGATTATTATTCATATTTGCTGCACAGAACTAACATTATCAAATTATTTCTGGAGTTAAGTTGATAATAAATAATAGATTAATCTTTTGAAAACTCATATTCACTTCACAAGGCCATGACTATTTCTTTAAGAATCAGATGAGATTTCTGTATCTTAGAATATTACAAAGCTTGATCAAAAATGAAACAAAATTTTTTATAATACATCAACCATAATGATCTCTCAAAAATATGTATCATTCCATTATTTAACTCAGAAGACTCTTGAGAGTCCCTTGGACTGCAAGGAGATCCAACCAGTCCACTCTGATGGAGATCGGTCCTGGGTGTTCTTTTGAAGGAATGATGCTAAAGCTGAAACTCCAATATTTTGGCCACCTCATGCAAAGAGTTGACTCATTGGAAAAGACTCTGATGCTGGGAGGCATTGGGGGCAGGAGGAGAAGGGGACGACAAATGATGAGATGGCTGGATGGCATCACCAACTCGATGGACTTGAGTTTGAGTAAACTCCAGGAGTTGGTGACAGAAAGGGGGGCCTGGCGTGCTGCGATTCATGGGGTCGCAAAGAGTCGGACACGACTGAGTGACTGAACTGAACTGAACTGAATGGCTTCTTTTTGAATTTTAAAAATCCAAATGCCTAACTGTAGCTTACACAGCTCAATGTCACCCTAACATGCATTTCTCTTTGAATTTATCTTCTGCTATTTTTCTCCTCTTAAGAGTCCCTTGGACAGCAAGGAGATCCAACCAGTCCATCCTAAAGGAAATCAGTCCTGAATATTCATTGGAAGGACTGATGCTGAAGCTGAAATACTTCAGCCACCTGATGCGAAGAACTGACTCACTGGAAAAGACCCTGATGCTGGGAAAGATTGAAGGTGGGAGGAGAATGGGACCACAGAGGATGAGATGGTTGGATGGCATCACTGACTCAATGGACATGAGTTTGAGTAAACCCTGGGAGCTGATGATAGACAGGGAGGCCTGGTGTGCTGCAGTCCATGGGGTCACAAAGAGTCAGACATGACTGAGCGACTAAATTGAACTGATGTTTCTCCTCTCCTACTACAACCAATCACATTAGCCTTTTTTGTCTTATTTACTCTATCAGGTTCTTCTACTCTTTGGATCCTGAAACTAGTAGTATCTTCAGGAGTACCATGTTCTAACTCCAGAGAGCTGCATGATTCTCTGAAATGCTTCCTATTCAGAGAGAACTTCTCTGACAGCCATGTCTAAAATGGTTATGATAAACATCTCTTACAGCAGATTTTAATTCTCTACAACAGTTGTGATGATCTAATGCTTTTTCTTATTAGGTTGTTTGTATATATATTTGCTTATCTATCAATGCAAGTGACCCCAGTTCGATTCCTGGGTCAGGAAAATCTGCTGGAGAAGGGATATACTACCCACTACAGTATTTTGGGGCTTCCCCTGTGGCTCAGCTGGTAAAGAATCTGCCTGCAGTACAGGAAATCCCTGGGTTGGGAAGATTCCCTGGAGAAGGGAAAGTCTACCCACTCCAGTATTCTGGCCCGGAGAATTCCATAGACTGTATACTCCATGGGGTTGCAAAGAGTCGGACATGACTCAGTGACTTTCACTTTCACTTTACTTTGACCCCAAAATAAAATCATCATGCGAGCAGAGGAATGTCTCTCTAGTTCACTGATGTGTGTGAAAGTGTTAGTGGCTTCAGAAGTGTCTGACTCTTTGCAACTCCATGGACTGTAGCCCTGCCAGGCTCCTCTGTTGGTGGAATTCTCCAGGCAAGAATACTGGAGTAGGTAGCCATTCCCTCCTCCAGAGGATCTTCCCGACCCAGGGATTGAACCCAGGTCTCCCACATTGCAGGCAGATTTTTACCAGCTGAGCCATGATAGTCTTCCATAAATATGTGTTGGGAAGAATGAGTGAAATGAGTTTGTAGAAGAATAGAGATCAAATAAATTACTGTAGTCAACATTTCATTTTAAAATACCATTTCATTATTTGAGAGAAATTATTGTTAATTTGTTTTTGTGAAAAATTCAAGGTATCTCTGTATCACATGAGAAATGAAAATATGGCCCTCTTAAATAAAACCCCAATTTAGATTATACAGGTAAACTCATTGAGGTATTGTCATTAGCCATGTGGCCATAAGCTTTTGTCCATCTTCAAACAATAAGGGACTGATTTCTCATTCATGGCTAAAATAATAGTGCCTGCCCATCAGCATTAACTTTCTGTAGCTTAATAGGTTCTCAGGAGCTAAGTTTTAATAGGTCAAAAGTCAATGAAAACACATTGATAATTCTAACACGGTTCGTTATCAGCCATCAACACGCTGTCTCTCATGCCAGCTTCTGAAACTATATTAGTTAGTTTCAAATCAATCTCCACATTCTTTAAAATGAAAGAAAAAAATTATGATAAAATCAGCTGACACAATGTACAGCTTGATCAATCAAAATTCTCCCCCAATACTACATTTCATCCAAAGTAAAATGTAGCTCCACTGACTGAGACAGTAATATAGTTGTTACTTCAAAATTCTTAGGGTGCTTTGAGTTCCTGGTGAGATACTTTTTTAAGAAATACAAAGGAACGGCCAAGGTCATGAGATGAATACGTTGTCTAATCAGTCTGTTCACACTAGGCAGAACTTTGTCAAATGGTTTAGAATCAGAGAAAAAGACTAGGAATTAAACTTAGTATTGCTTAGTTCTAATGCACAAATCTTACTCTTAAGGAGACAGCTCATGACAGATTCTTTATCTGAGCCAATTGCTGCCCTCAGATATTCAGGGACAATTCCCACCATGGGAGAGAATCCATCACAAGCTCCTGGTGAGTATGAAATCAATTCTCAGGAGTAAGAAGACATCTTTAGTGCCCACACATCTTGAAAAGCAGCAAGGATCTTAAAATGTCAGCTGCATGTAAGGCATATCATTAATAGACTCCACTGAAAGTATTCCAAGCATCCAACATAGGGCCAGTGAATCTGACATTGCCTCACATGAACCGAGGATACTCTCTTAAAATTGCTCTACACACTAGAAGCCTACAACTATCCTTATGTGATCACTGGAACTTTCCTCCAATCCCCACTGGACAGAGAAAATAATTCTGTATTTCATATTGACACAACATACAAAGAGTGTCAATATGAATTACACTCTCATTTTTTAACCTCCCTTTATCTACAAATGATGAGGTCACATTCTACTAATGAGTATTTATAAGCATATTCTTAAAAATAAAATGATGGCTTAAGTGAATAAAAGGTAGAAAGAGTCGTCAAACCATAAATTCATAAGTGGGTATTCTATTTAAGTATCTACATGCAAAATGCAGATCAAAAATAATTCTGATTCATTATAAAATTGGGATGAAATATGATTCTTAATATGAATAGTGTGACTGCCAGAATGGTTTTTTTAATATTATATAAAGTTTATATTTTAAAATGACCCTTACTAGCTAAAATAGACATAAAGCAATAGCTGTCCCATGAAGTCCTCACATTCTCCAAAGTGCTTCTATATATTAGACTTCTGATGGGATAAGCAGGATTCAATACAAGAGAAAACTCATACATGTATAATGTTACTCCTTATTTGCTTTCAGTTGCTTCTGGCTCTCTGTGATCCCATGGACTGTGGCCCACCAGGCTCCTCTGTCCATGGAATTCTCCAGGCAAGAATACTGAAGTAGGATGCCATTTCCTAGGCCAGTGAATCTTCCCAACCCAGGTATGGAACCCATGTCTCTTGTGTCTCCTGCATTGGCAGGCGGACTCTTTACCATTGTGCTATCTGGGAAGCCTGTGGATATTCCCTATATTATTTAAAACCATAGTTTGTGTTACCAAATGGGTAATTAAATTGACATAATGCCATATTTAAATAAAATTATTTAAACTATATTTAACACTTGTAGTTTATAGGCATAGACTGTCTAATATAAAGGTTGAAGTACCTCAAATCACCAGTCCTTTGATGAAAGGAGAAAAAATAAACAACAGTCCAACCAAGTGCTATGTTATATGTGAGACCTGTCACTGAGGAGTGCACAATCATGTAACAATTCCAAAATATTGCAATATATTTTCAATGTCCATGAAAAAATAAAAAATATTAAATGGACCATAGAAATATTTTCTTCCAGGAAAGCATCACTAGGGTAATTGTTTTCATGCAAAGAATGTGCAGCACTAGGATTAATCTTATTCCAAAAGGGAAATAATATAAAAAAAATTTTTAAGTCTGTATCTTCAGTATTATGGGCTAAATTGTGTCTTCCCAAAAGGATAAGTTGCAATTCAGAACACCAGTACCTACATATGTGATCTAATACGCAGTCAGGTCCTTCCTGATGTAATCAGGTTAAGATCTGGTGATGCTGCAGTAGTGAGAAAGAAAGAGAAGTCGCTCAGTCATGTCCGACTCTTCGCAATCCCATGGACTATAGCCTGCCAGGCTCCTCTGTCCATGGCATTTTCCAGGCAAGAGTACTGGAGTGGGGGGCCATTTCCTTCTCCAGGGGACCTTCCTGACCCAGGTCTCCCACACTGCAGGCAGACAGTCTACTGTCTGAGCCACCAGGGAAGCACAGGGATGCTGTAGTAGGGTGGGCCTTTAATCCACTATGACTGCTGTCTTTCTAAGAAGAGGAGTGAGAGATATACAAGAAGGAGAACACCACGTGGAAACACACAGAGAGAAGACAACCACGTGAAGACACAGGCAGAGACTGGAATTAGGCCTAGAAAAAACAAGCAAGGAACCCTTCTTGGAAGAGTTGGAGAGCATGGACCATCATTTCAAACTTCTTTCCAAAGCTGTGAGGTAAAGACAATAAATTCCTGTTGTTGTAAACCACCCCATTTGTATTCTAGTAACGTGTTAAGGTAGCCCTAGGAATTGACTCTTGCTCCTCATAGCCCTGATGAGAGAAAAACTATTCTATATAATTTATTTCAATATCTCCTTCTCATCAAACAGATTATTCTTTAAAGCCCATATTTTTAATAAAACCAGTAGTCATTTTTTTGTGCTTATACAATAAAAATGTATAAATCCTCCAAAGGCACAACACATTAAGCTAGTTTAAAACTACAGGTAATTGAATTCTTGGTATGACTCTGCACATTCCTACCTCTCTACCTAAGATCTGACTAATTAGATGGCCAGCATCAGAAATTTTCTTGAGGAAGGAAAATACGGATAATATGACTAGGAGTTTGCTGTTGTTGTTTGCCTGTGTACACATTTACAGAGAGAAAATATTAAATTATAAAAAGTGCTATCATGTAAACCACTGGATAGTCAATTAGACTTCAAAAAAAAGAATACTGCATATTCTAAGAAAATATGAACTTTTTTCTACTTTTATTAGAACTGAAGGGAAGTCTAGTAGTCTAAAATGTTTCAAAAGACAGATATAAACATATCTTTTTAAATTATGAATTCCATAACAAATATCATGGCATATAAAATATAAAGCTATTGTCATAAATGCTTTCTAAAACTTGTTTCATGTATTTGTTGGAGAAAAATAATTGTTCTTAATTCTAAGTTATCTTGTAGTTCACAACCAAAGATCGTTTATTGGAAGTAAAAGAATCTTGAAACTTTGAAAAATGTAAAGAAGTGTTTTGCTAACAAAAAAATGATATTTTTAAATTGCATCCACCAAATTCAACCTTAAGATTAATATAGCTTCAGAAACATGCCATCCGGTTTTATTTACTGGTTCTGGGGTTTCCCTTGTGGCTCAGCTGGTAAAGAATCCGCCTGCAATGCAGGAGACCTGGGTTCGATCCCTGGGTTGGGAAGATCCCCTGGAGAAGGGAAAGGCTAGTCACTCCAGGATTCTGGCCTAGAGAATTCCACAGACTGTATAGTCCATGGGGTCGCAAAGAGTCCCGTAGAGGAGTTCCTTTCACTTTCACTTTCTAAAGCAAGACAAAAGGTAGAGTACAGAATAACTGATGGGAAATCATTGAATAGCCACTGAGCTTTGCTGCTAGTCCTTCATCTCTCCCTGTTCCACTGAAATCCTATAAAATTAAGCCAAGTTAACTGAAAGCTCTGACTCAAAATGGATGTTCCAGTGTATTTTAAATAATATAGGCAATGCATCATTCTTATTTACCTTCTACGGTGAAGCAGGCTCATAATGTATTTATATTTTTTAGATGTGATTAAGGCCACGCCAAATTATGCATCATATTTTGTCCTAAGAGAGAAAGTATCCACAAGAGAGAGAACTTATACTTATTTAAGTTGCTTTTTCATGCAGAAGCAGGTTTGCGCTGTGGTTAAGAGCATAGGTCTTAGAAACTTGCCCCTTCACCTACTAGCTGTATGGCCTTGACAATATTATTAATTTGTTTGTGCTTTAGTTGGCTCAGCTACTGAGAAATCTGCATCAGTAACCTCAGATGCGCAGATGACACCAACCTTATGGGAGAAAGCGAAGAGGAACTAAAGCACCTCTTGATGAAAGTGACAGAGGAGAGTGAAAAAGTTGCCTTAAAACCCAACATTCAGAAAACTAAGATCATGGCATCTGGTCCCACCACTTCATGGCAAATAGATGGGAAAACAGTGGAAACAGTGACAGGCTTTATTTTGGGGGGCTCCAAAATCACTGCAGATGGTGACCATTGCCATGAAATTAAAAGACTCTTGCTCCTTGGAAGAAAAGTTATAAACAACCTAGACAGTATATTAAAAAGCAGAGACATTACTTTGCCAACAAAGGTCCATCTAGTCAAAGCTATGCTTTTTCCAGTATTAATGTATGGATGTGAGAGTTGGACTATAAAGAAAGCTGAGAATTGAAGAACTGACGCTTTTGGATTGTGGTGTTGGAGAAGACTCTTGAGAGCCCCTTGGACTGCAAGGATATCCAGCTAGTCAATCCTAAAGGAAATCAGTTCTGAATATTTATTGAAATGACTGATGCTGAAGCTGAAACTCCAAGAGTCTGGCCACCTAATATGAAGAACTGACTCACTGGAAAAGACCCTGATGCTGGGAAAGATTGAAGGCAGGAGGAGAAGGGGATGACAGAGGATGAGATGGTTGGATGGCATCACTGACTCGATGGGCTTGAGTTTGAGCAAGCTCTGTGAGTTGGTAATGGACAGGGAAGCCTGGCATGCTGCAGTCAATGGGGTCACAAAGAGGAAGGCATGAATGAGCGACTAAAATGAACTTGCTCAGCTACAGAATAAGGACAATTTTAGTTCCTATTTCATAGCATTGCTGTTAAGGGTTGAATGAGAAAATACAGGTAAATCAATTCCAACAGTGTCAGTTTTAGCCACCACTATCAACAAATCACCACCAAACTATACTGTACAGAAGCTGTGAAGCCTCTCTCAATAAAAATTTTAACAGTAAAAGAGGAAAAAATAAATATATGTAAATAATAAAGTGGCATTTGTTTTCTTGAAAAAGACAGACAAGTTTGATTCAGTAACTTTTACACAGGAAGTATATTCAAACGCTTTGAAACTGACATTTTAATGCAGCACCATCATCGACTTCTTAGCTATATATCAATCTTATTTATACTAGTTTTCCCTCCCAAGAAGATGGGGAACCTGATTTATTTTTATAAGTGTTTTTGGGGAAAAATAGATTCTTAACCCAAGGTTTTTCGCAAACTCTCAAAATGTCATAAACAGTTTGTACTCCACAGCCAAGAACAGACTGTGATCAATCATTCCTGAGACCTATTTGCACTAAGGATTGCTTAATCCTTTTAATCAACACAGTAAGAAAAGTAGGCGAGGTAAGTTTCTGGCAGAAAATATTCTACAAATTGCATAACCCTTCACACAGCTTGGTACCTTTACATGAAAATGCTTTGTCTTTTAGCACAAATGGAATTGAAAGCATACATTATTTGCTTTGATTCTTTAGTTATAGTAGGGCACAAGGCTTCACTGCAATGCCAAGAAAAGGAAACAGGTCTTCCTCCAACTTTCACATGACTTTATGGCATGACTGGGCATTCAGAAGTGCTGCCAACCCATTCTGTCACATTCCTATCAGTGGCTAAGAGTCTATTTTCCTGCATGCTAACAAACCCTGCGGGTGAAAGCAACTCTGCTGGGGAAGCTCTCAGTGAAAGGGAGTCTGCCAGAAATCATCCTTGCCCTAGAATCTCCTACCCTGAGGACTTCTGGTTGTTTGGTCAGGGGATTCTGAGAAGATGAGTAGTACAATTTTATTGGGCTGCTACAATCACCCAAGGAGTCACTTGGTAAGCACTAAAATAAATATTTGATGAATGCAAGAAAAAAAGAGAAGGATAAACCAAAAGAGAGGGTAAGGGAGTGGAGGGAACAAGGGAGTGGGATGGAGGGGGCAGAGACAGAGAGAGAAGGAAATTAGAGAGGGAGGGGAGGAGGGTAGATGAACGGAAGGGAAAATGGAGGAGGGAAGGAAGGAAAGAAGGGAAGAAAGAATGAAAAAGAGGAAGGAAGAAAGAAAAGTAATAATTTGAGGGCTTTCTTACATAATGATTCCATTACTCATGCTGCCAAGGAAAATCAAATTGCCTATGAAGAATAATTTTTAAAACAGTAACGAAATTAGGACAGGAAGGGAACACCGTATTTCAGAAAAAGCCCGACCCAGGGTGTTTCTGCAAGTTTTATAAAGAAGGACGACAGGACAGTCACACATTAAAAACACCAGTCACTGGTACTGTGTCATCTGTCCTAAAACATCACCAATCTGTTTTCACTCCAATCATTCAGCATTTTCCTGTTACTCTAGAAGATGGACATGGTAATCAGATGGAGCAGATTAGAATAAAGTTCCACAAGGTAGTACTGCTCTATACTGCAGAAAATGTTGTCTACACTGGTTTAAAACACGGTCAAACTCAGAGAAAAAGCCCAGCAACTAGTAATTTCACAGTTGGCCAGCTTCTCTCTGATCTGATACTTCTTTTGACTCTTTGACTTTGGATATGTACATACATCCATCTGGGCAAACAGAAATTAAAGTTACTACTTTAATCAAAATGTAGACTAAGTTGGAATCATAATAACACGCCTATTAGCTCCAAACAGCTTGTATGTACAATTTAAGTCCTAGGCATTTGTGAGTAATCAAGATGTACAAGTTTTAAATTGGTATAACTCATTAGGTCATCCATAATTTGTCACTGAAGATCAAGATACAATCTTAAGGCAAACAATATTTAAGGAAATTGACTGTTTGCAGTTATACAACATTATATTTTCATGTAGATTTCAGAATATGAATTTTTTTCATGGAAATAATGAAAATATATCATGGAAATAATGCCAGTGACTTCAAAACCAAAATCTAGAGAATAGCAAAGTGTTACTATATTTCATTATTTTCTATAAAAATAGAAATACAGCAGAAACCTTCAATGAAAATCCTAGAGAAAATATTTATTTTCCTTGTACCTTATCCCCATTCATGATTTCATAATTACTTTGTCTGTCTACTTGTTCTTACATGGTTTAGTTTTCTTTACTTTGTCTTTTTTTTTTTTTTTTCCATTTCACAGCCTGCAAGTATCACTCCAAGATGTGTACCTGTATTGTAGTTTTAGTACATTCAGAACCAGAAAATTCAGCTTTTAACCCAATCATTTTCCCCTTAAAGTCATGTTACCCAATTACCCATGATGCTTTTAAAACACAGAGCTTCCTAGTTTCTGTCCCATACTCACTACATCAGAATCTCTGGAAGTGGTTCCATGAATCTGAATTTTTATAACAAGTGTTTTGGTGATTCTTATACTCTAAAGTTTGACTATTTCTGCCCTAAACTCATCAGTCCAGTTATGGGTACAGGTATACAAAGAATACAAAAAGAAATTTTTAGGTAACAAATGCAATAGATATACATGAACTCAGTTCAAGATGAGTGTGCCAAGACATGGAGAAGCAAATACTCTTCTGAAAACACATGCAGGTAAAATAAGGCAAACCAATCTACTGTCATGTAGAATTTAATAATGGAAAAATTGGTATATGTTTAGCTATAAAAAGTATGAGCTTCCTTGATCTAGTCAAAGTTCAGAACTCTTGTTACAAAGAACAATACAAATAACTTAAAAACAAGAAAACACATAATGTAATTATCATTTTATGCTCAAATTTCATGTTAAGCACATTTGGCTGGAATGGGGAAGGATTCTGCCCTTCCATAGTTCTACGAAAAATTCAAAGTGTTAGTCGCTCAGTCATGTCTGACTCTTTGTGACCCCATGGATTGTAGTCTGCCAGGCTTCTCTTTCCATGGGATTCTCCAGGCCAGAATACTGGAGTGAACAGCCATTCCCTTCTTCAGGGGATCTTTCCGACCTAGGGATCGAACCCAGTTCTCCCACATTGCAGGCAGATTCTTTACTATCTGAGACACCAGGGAAGCACCCCATTATTCTATAAATCTCCTTAAACAATGAATTGATGAGGCGCTACCTCACAAAAGAAGAGAAGAGAATGTGATGTTACAGAAAGGGTATAGAGTCCAGAAAGACCTGGCTTGAGCTCTAAGCTGTTCTGTCTTATGAGAGGTATAAACTTGAACAAGTTACTTAAAATCTCTATAGCTTGGTATTTTCACATTTTGCATAATAAAGATAATGCTATCTTAACCTTCAAAGTTGTCATAAAAATTAAGAAAGTAATACAGCTTTTATGGGGGCTTCCTAGGTGGCGCAATGGTAAAAGTCTGCCTGCCAATTTTAGGAGATGGGTTTGATCCCTGGATCAGGAGGATCCCCTGGAGAAAGACATGACAACCCCCTCCAGTATTCTTGCCTGGGAAATCCAATAGACATAGGAGCCTGGTGGGCTATAGTTCACTGGATCACAGAGAGTCAATACAACTTAGTGACTCAACAACAACACAACTCTTACAATGACCAAAACCTAGCAGGTGCTTGAGAAATTATAACTGGAATAGGAGCAATGACAAAGGCAGCAGGTATAATAATTTTATTTAAATTATCCATATTCTTTACAGAAAAGAAAAAGTTGCAAATATGCAATTAATAGATTGCCTTAAATCTATTGGTGACCTTGGTGGGGAAATGCAGTGCTTGGCCTGAAGTGTCCGGGATGGTGCCCATTCACCAGTGACCCTGCTGTTTAAAGACAATGAGCTTAAATCATATGTGCTCTCTAGTCACTGGGATCTGAAGGGTGGCAGAATATGGAACTCCAAAATATACCACTTTCGAATAAGGATAATTTTGACCTAACGGTACTTGAAAAATAGTAGGTACAACATGGGCTTTCTGACCTCCTCTTTTCTTCCTGAAAGCAGGAAATAAAATTGATGTGAAGGAGGCCTTCCTTATACCAAGAAGAATGAAACAATTTTACCACCAGAGAAAGGAAATGGAGGCAGAGAAAGTTCTATAAGAAAAGACCTTGTTACAGTAACTTTTACCTTGCTTTAGTTGCCCTGTATGTTTGTCTCTTTTTGTTTAACTTAATATATTATATAAGCATTTAGGGTTGCCAATTCTTTGGCGCTTTATTTCTATATGAGGGCCCCCATGTCATGTAAAAGTTATATTAAATCAATCTGTATGTTTTTCTCTTATCTGCTTTTTGTCACAAAGCCCCAGACAAGATGGCTACAGAAAAGATTTTTCTTCCCCTACATATCAAACACATCTTATTCCCTTTAAGAAAATTAAGTGGCTTTCAGGGATTTTTTAAGAACAGTTATTTTTGCTTAATCCTCAGTCTGGTAGTGATTAATAAAGAAGCTGAACTATAGTTCTGATAAAATCTTATCTTAACCTCTAGTCTGCATGTAACTGGCCCATCCTTTTCACTAGAGACAAACAGACCAATTGTAACCCAAACAACCCACAGCACAATATTAACCCCAATGTGAAAAAAATTTTAGGACCAATGAGGAAGTAATAACCAATTTAATTTTTCTTTTCTAAGTTCTATTTACTGTGTGGGTCTTTGTGGATCTGAAATTGATATAATACCATGGACAGCTATCAAAAATAATGGTATCTGGAATCTTTGAAATATTTTCCATATTTTTTGCCCTTGCTGCTGCTAAGCTGCTGCTAAGTCAATTCAGTCGTGTCCGTCTCTGTGCAGTCCCATAGATGGCAGCCCACCAGGCTCCCCCGTCCTTGGGATTCTCCAGGCAAGAACACTGGAGTGGGTTGCCATTTCCTTCTCCAATGCAGGAAAGTGAAAAGTGAAAGTGAAGTTGCTTAGTCATGTCCGACTCTTAGCGACCCCATGAACTACAGCCCACCAGGCTCCTCCATCCATGGGATTTTCCAGGCAAGAGTACTGGAGTGGGATGCCATTGCCTTCTCCAATTGTTTTTGCCCTTAGCCTACAGTAATTAATTATATATAAAAAATTACATAAGTTACACACACACATACAAATTAATTATTATTGTGTATTTCATTATAATTATATGTGTAAATAGCTTAAATAATATTATTAAAGTGAAAATGATCCACAATTATCTTCTAAAATGCAATCCTCTAAAGAGTGAATATGTGTGTAGGTTATTTTTCCTGCCATTTCTTATACATACATACACATGCAAAAGTATAGAAATTAAGTATATTTTATATAAATGAACTCATGCTCTCTTTCTACTTACTCTTTACATACATTCAAAACTATGTAATGGGATATTTCCATGTCAGTTTATAAATCTCTTCAAGTACACTATTGATATGTGATGCAAAGAGTGACTGATACTATGAGAATAACAACAGCCTATATCACTAACGGCCTGCTGTGCAGAGATGAATTTAGCTGAGGGACAAGAGGTCAACCGTTTTGACTAAGGAATTACTGACTTTTAACCCATCATGAAAACAGCTAAATTAGCCTTTATTTATTCTTTTTTTTCTCTGAAAACCTTGTCTCTGCTCTGTGGACTTTAACCTGGACCCTACCACTTAGTGTCCAATGACTCATTTGGACACTTAATGAGTCACTTAACCTCTTTTGATGTCTCTGGCTCCCCAACTAGTGATCAGCAGGTTCTCTACCTTTCCAAGAGAGAAAGACAAAGCCCTTATGATCCAAGCTACCTTAGATTAAAACTCTAATGCATAGCAAAATAAGAAGGAAAACAATTGCATGAAAGGAAGTGTTAAGGAATGCTACCACAAGGACATGAAAGCCCAGGATGGAATCCTGCAAGAGATTATGAAATGTTCTCCCCAAAGAGACCACACTTCACTTCATCAACCACTGAATATTACCCTTCTGGGAATCATTACTATTGATTACTGTGCCATTTATATGTATCACGCTGTATGTTAACTATCTGTTTATAAATTTGTCTCCCTAGAGTCTGGGTTCTTTGAAAGTAGGGACCACTTAAAGCTTATCAATGAGGACCAAGCACTTGAACATAAAGTATATTTTTATGAAGTACTTGTTGAAATGAATTGCCGTCTTAAGAAACATTTTGGGGCCTGACCAAAGAAGGCATGTCCAATCCAAACTCTTGATCTTGGTCCTCAAAAGTGCACACAGTCAGGCCACAGTGGCCTTTCCGCCCTCCCATCTGATAATTCTAGCTCTTGTCCACTCCTCTCCAGCCACTGGGTGTTTTTCAGTTCTTAAATAAGCAAACTGCATTTTCAACTCAGGAACTTTAGGCAAGTGGCTCCCTATCCTTTATGAGATCAATCCCTCAAGTTTCAGTTCAAATTCTTCCTTCTCAGCACCGTCTACCCTGACAAGGCTTCCCTGCTGTTCATTACTTTAGCATGCTGTTAATTTCTTCCCAAGTCTTACCCTAACCTTCATTTTGAAAACATTTGCTTCTTATTCAGTGTCTTCTTCAGAAGAATGTATTCTCCATGAGGGAACAGACATTAGGATCAGGATCATATGAGACACATCCGATTTTAAGGACTTAACTCAGCTTAAGGGTAAAACAGCAACTCTCCAGATGCACAGTATAATCTTCTCTTATTGTTGTTGTTCAGTTCAGTTGCTCAGTCATGTCTAACTCTTTGAAACCTCATGGATTGCAGCACGCCAGGCTTCCCTGTAAATCACCTACTCCTGGAGCTTGCTCAAACTCATGTCCATCGAGTCAGTGATGTCATCCAACCATCTCATCCTTTGTCATCCCCTTCTCCTCCTGCCTACAATCTTTCCCAGTATCAAGGTTTTTTTTCAATGGGTCAGTTCCTCGCATCAGGTGGTCAAAGTATTGGAGTTTCAGCTTCAGCATCAGTCCTTACAATGATCTCCTTTAGGATGGACTGGGTGGATCTCCTTGCAGTCCAAGGGACTCTCAGGAGTCTTCTCCAACACCAAAGTTCATAAGCATCAATTCTTCAACGTTCAGCATTGTTTATGGTCCAACTCTCACATTCATACGTGACTACTGGAAAAACCATAGCTTTGATGAGACAGACCTTTGTTGGAAAAGTAATGTCTCTGCTTTTTAATACACTGTCTAGATTGTTCATAATTTTTCTTTCAAGGAGCAAGCATCTTTTAATTTCATGGCTGCAGTCACCATCTGCAGTGATTTTGGAGACCCCAAAAATAGTCTGTCACTGTTTCCATTGTTTCCCCATCTATTTGCCATGAAGTGATGGGACTGGATGCCATGATCATTTTTTTTTTCAATTTTGAGTATTAAGCCAACTTTTTCACTCTCCTCTTTCACTTTCATCAAGAGGCTCTTTAGTTCTTCTTCACTTTCTGCCATAAGGTGGTGTCATCTGTGTATCAGAGGTTATTGATATTTCTCCCAGCAATCTTGATTCCAGCCTGTGCTTCATCCAGCCAGACATTTTGCATGATGTATTCTGCATATAAGTTAAATAAACAGAGTGACAATATACAGCCTTGACTTACTCCTTTCCAAATTTGCAACCAGTATGTTGTTTCATGTCTGGTTCTAACTGTTGCTTCTTGACGTGAATACATATTTCTCAAGAGGCAGGTCAGGAGGGCTGGTATTCCCATCTCTTGAAGAATTTTCCACATTTTGTTGTGATCTATATAGTCAAAGGTTTTGGCATAGACAATAAAGAAAGTGGATGATTTTCTGGAACTTTCTTGCTTTTTTGATGATCCAACAGATGCTGGCAATTTGATCTCTGGTTCCTCTGCCTTTTCTAAATCCAGCAAACATCTGGAAGTTCAGGGTTGTTGTTTTTCTTTAGTCGCGAAGTCATGTCTGACTCTTTTGGGGCCCCAGGGACTATAGCCCACCAGTCTCCTCTGTCCATGGAATTCTCCAGGCAAGAATACTGGAGTGGTTAGCCATTTCCTTCTCCAGGGGATCTTCCCAACCCAGGGACTGAACCCGTGTCTTCTGCACCAGCAGACAGATTCTCTACCACTGAGCAACCAGAGAAGCCCATATATTCTTTTTACTGCATTTGTTTTTCTCTCTCAGCTGGACTCCTGAATACAAGACGTGCAAATGTTTACAGATGGCAACCCAGAGGGAATTCTTCTTGACTGGCTTGGCAAAGGCTTAGATAGGCTGAAAATAAAGAGCTTTTATCTTATTGCTAATATACCATGAATATGTATCATTCACAGGGCTTCCCTGGTAGCTCACCTGGTAAAGAATCCTCCTACAATGCAGAAAACCCCAGTTCAATTCCTAGGTCAAGAAGATATGCTGGAGAAGGGATAGGCTATCCACCCCAGTATTCTTGGGCTTCTCTGGTGGCTGAGCTGGTAAAGAATCCACCTGCAACGTGGGAGAGCTGGGTTCAATACCTGGGTTGGGAATACCCCTGGAGAAACGAAAGGCTACCCACTCCAGTATTCTGGCCTGGAGAATTCCATAGACTGTATAGTCTATGGGGTCGCAAAGAGTCAGACACGACTGAGCAAATTTCACTTTCACTTTCATACATCATTGAAGCTGAAACTTCAATACTTTGGCCACCTGATGTGAACAGTCAACTCATTTGAAAAGACCCTGATGCTGGGAAAGATTGAAGGCAGGAGGAGAAGGGGTCAACAGAGGATGAGATGGTTGGATGGCATTATTGACTCAATGGACATGAGTTTGAGCAAAATCCAGGAGATGGTGAGGGATAAGGAAGCCTGCCATGTTGCAGTCCCTGGGGTCTTAAAGAGTCAGAAACAACTCGGCAACTGAACAACAACAATACATCATTTCTAAATATTTAACATAACTAGGATATCACAAGATTAATAGTTATGGGTTATCAAAATTTGAAAAAGTGTTCCATGGCATTGATTTCATTTATTCACTAGTTTATTCATTCAATCAACATATTTGTTGAGCACCTGCTCAGATGGTAGAGAATCTACCTGCAATGCAGAGAACCTGGGTTTGACCTCTGGGTTGGGAAGAACCCTTGGAGAAGGGAGCAGCTACCCAGTACAGTATTCTTGCCTGGAGAATCCCATTAACAGTGGAGCTGCAGTCCAGGGGATTGCAAAGAGTTGGACACAACTGAGTGACTAACACTTTCACTTCTGCCATGTGTCAGGCACTGTGCTAAGTAACAGGGATATAGTTGTGAATAGGACTAATTTTTGGTCCCAATGAAGCTTGCATTCCAGTGGGGAGCTGGAAGATAAGCAAATAGACTTGGCAGTGGCCACTTTCTCTGTCTTCAGAGCTAGCTTACAATGTTGCCTCTCTCTGACTCACCTTCCATAGTCACATCTCCCTCTAAGTACAGTAGGGAAAGGTTCTCAGCTAAAGGATCCAGGTGGTTAGATTAGTTCCATCTAGATTATGCAAGATAATCTCCCTTTCTCAAAGTCCTAATTTAATAACATTAAAATCTCTTCTGTCCTGTACGGTAACATAGTTACAAGTTTTGGGGATTAAGATATAGTTATCTTTGGCAATCCATTATTTTGCCTATCAAGCTAAAGGAAACTAAATAAATTGTTCTTCATCCTCCTCTGCATTTGGAAGTCTGGCTGTTTGATTTACTCTCACTCCATTTCTAAAAGCAGAAATATAGAGGTCAACAGGGTTCGTATCAATTTCCCTTTTTCCAACCATTTTCCGACCACCCTCCACTTGTCTTCACTGGAAACAACAGACACCATAATGAAATCTGTATTTTAAAGAACATAGTAATTCAACCAGTCTCTTTTTTGTTCATATGTGATGCTTAATACCCAGATGATTTTTAGCACTGTGTCATACAGACCAGTTAAGATGAACGTAAGACTGAATATTCAACACAAGGTAGATAAAGTGAAGTCATCTACTCCTCAGTAATGAAGCTTTTCACGTAAGTTCAGCCAACACTGAAAGCAGTTGATCACTGCATATATTGCTCTCATTAAAACTTGCAAACATGAAGGGTGTGAAATTTCAGCTTGGGTGCTTAGAGGGAATAAGATTTCAAAATGGGATTGATGACCTTCCTCCAGAGAAATCACATGGAAGCAGTCCTGTCCAGTACAGGTATCACTTCATGATACCATAGAATATTTTAGGAAATAGCCAATGGCTTCATGTATGAGAACACTGTAATTGTTTGAACAGCTGGAGGTTTTGCTTTATTCATTTTACTTTTCCTTTTTCCTCTCTTTCCCCACTTCTGTTTTATTCTTTATAACAAGGGATTACATTAGGTCTTTTTTCTTTTTAATTAAGCCAATATTTTCCAAAATTTGCCCTTTCTTTTCTTATTCAATTTATATAGTTGACTTAGTAGATGTTATATTTTCCAGTGAATAAATCCAGTCATTTAAATTTATTTCCTACTTGCTCCTGAATTTGCTTAATCAAGTACATGCAGGAAATAAAGAACATATTTTTCTGTTTCCCTGAGGCACACAAGTTTGCTTAACCATTATTGCTTGGATTTCTCATTATGACTTAACAAACAATTTGTATCAAGAGAAATTAAAATTTAAAAAATTAAGGTCAGATGAATACATACACATATATTAAAATAAAATGTAAAATATGTATGTGTATATATTCTTGAACAACCACAATGTATTTAAATATATTCTGATAAAATACAAAGCCAATTTATTAGGTAAAAAATAAAAATATAAAAGGGCCAAATTTTTGAATTCTGCAAGGAGAAAACGACATGCTCTCAAATTTTGCTAATTTAGTAAAATAAACATTAACATCCTTCTCAAATGATCTATTGTAAACTTATAAGAACACAAGACTAATTAGCAATTCCCAAAGGATTTGGGTTTGCGGCGTCTGATTCTTTATAAAGAAGTGCCAAATTTTGCAGATAAAATATGATTTTTCAAAGTTACATATTTAATGAAATAATCAAGTAAGATAGTATTAGATTAATTCACATACATTTGTACTACAAGGTACAACAGCTAAGATTACACAAGATGCTTTCAAATGGAATTCTCACATTCCCCTACAAAGCAAGCAGAGCCCTGCACCACCTGTCTGCTGCTCCCTATTAGCTCGCTACTACTACTCTGCAGCAAGGTGCCAGGGAAGGATCTAAATATATTTGATTAGTTTCAGGCCTTCATTTTTAGCGAGTCATCACCCTCTTAACAGCAGATGATGCCCCCTAGTTCGAATCAATGTGAGTGGCCCTGGTTACAATGGGCTAGATTAATGATGAAAAATGTGTCGTCAGCTTAGAGGTCCTTGGACATTTATCACCCAATGGGTCTGCCAATTGGTGGGCTGCCGCTGGCTCATCAGCCCAATACTTTCCCAGCCTTAAAGAGATAGTGTTCTTTTCAGATTAATTTAATGAGCCCTGGAAGGTGGAGAAAGGGACATGGAAGACAGTTAACTTGACAGTTAACTTGACAGATTTAGGTTCTATACGATTCAGTACTTCTATAACAAGTGTGCTTCCTTTTGAAATTTGCAAGGCAAGTATTTGCAGTTATTAACAGCTGTATCTGGAAATCTATAATTGTTGATGTTTCATTCTAAATTTTTTCTTATAAAACAAACCTAGAAAATGTTATTAATATAGAAATGACAGATTATAAATGTTTGGTGTTAACTATAATATTTCTAGGAAACTTAAATGCTTGATTAATTTTCAAAATGAAGTGAATATGACCTTTAAACAGCTTTATCTTATCTATTCCTTTTTCCTTGAGTTCATTTATTTTTTTACTCTCAGCCTAGAACTTTTTTTTTTTTACCTTGATCCTCACTGTATTTACTTTCACTTAAAAGACAGAAAAAACCTGTAAGGAAGCCACTTAAGTTTCCCTCATAAAAAAGTTTACATTCACTCTGTATCCACAAATGCTTACTCAACATTTCATTGATTAAGTTCCTGTCCTTCTCTAGCTCACTAAGGTAATGGACATGTGGAAATTGATACAAGAAATTAATCTAGGTTTTGTAAACAAGTCAAATATTTGCCAAATATATTTGGCAAAATTAGCAAGGTGCCAAAATTAGCAAAGATGCCAAGTATAATCTGTATTGTCTCATGTTTATTTGAATTTAATAAAATTGAAAAATATTCATTACTGAAAGGAAATACATTTATATCATCAATCAAGATTTAGGGAGGGGAAGACGATGACGGATTTTAATGTCATTGTTAACATGGAAAATCCTAATAGCATTGCCCCTTCATTCTGAAATTCTTTCTTACAAAAGGCATCCAATGTTCAATTTGGATAAATTATGATGATTGTTATGAAATATGACTTCCTGATATAAATCAAGCATTACAAATCAAGCTTTACACTGTAATTAGTTCGTCATCCATTGCCATGTTTGTAATAACCCAATAATGCATTGACTTTTTCAAGTTTGGTCTGAAGGACAAAAATTTGTCATTTAATGGAAAGTTCTAAGTAACAAAGCAATTCAATGTACTAAAAGTTAATAATAGCAGGTAACCTAATGTTGATTTCAGAAAACTGGGGAATAGTTTTTTCAGATTAGTAAAAGAGATTTGTAAACATAATTTACCCTATGAACATTCAGTCTTGGCAATTAACAAATTCTCAGGAAATGCATACTGAGTTGAATGAATTAGCCCAATTTTCAGCAGTTAGTAAAAGAAATTTAAACATAAACCTATTGCATTCAATCAAAACATGTTAATATATGAAGGGTCTCAAGTTTGGAATGACCAGAAGATAGGTCAGAACTTAAGCAACATCCTGAAAAACGAGTCACTACAGGTAATAACCACATTAAGTTCGCCACAAGGGAACTTACATGAAGAATAGGTAGACCAAGGACATAGGACAAAAAGATGTTAGCAGTGAATAAGGCCTCTGACATGAAGAGAACTTAAATGGAAAGTTCCCCAGAGAATCTGGAGGGAGGTTGTAAAGTGATGAATTAAGCTGCCACTGACCTGACTATCAACTAGAACTAGCTTTAACATTCGGAAATTTTGGGGAGCTAGATATGAAATAATAAAAATATTTAAATCAGTATTTCATGCCCATTGCTGTTTGGTATTAGCCAAGTTAGTCTTTGCTTTATTTGTTTTTGCCTTTGACAGCTGTTTGGGAACAAAAAAAAAACAAAACAAAGAACTCATTTGCATCTGAAAATGTAGGTTCCCAATTTCTACATTAGAAAACAGACATATATACATGGGTCAAATAAATAACTTCTAGCTATAACTCATGGAGAAGGCAATGGCACCCCACTCCAGTACTCTTGCCTGGAAAATCCCATGGACGGAGGAGACTGGTAGGCTGCAGTCCATGGGGTCGCTAAGAGTCAGACATGACTGAGCAACTTCACTTTCACTTTTCACTTTCATGCATTGGAGAAGGAAATGGCAACCCACTCCAGTGTTCTTGCTGGGAGAATCCCAGGGACGGCGGAGCCTGGTGGGCTGCCGTCTATAGGGTCGCACAGAGTCGGACACGACTGAAGCGACTTAGCAGCAGCAGCAGCAGCTATAACTCAATAACCAGAACATCAAATAAAGAGAATGCTTCACTTTGATTCTTTAAAATTTCCACTTCTAGGTATTTTCACAAATTTTAGAAGATATATCAGGTTTTGTGTCATTTAAAACAAGAACTTTTTCAAAGAAGCAGTCCCTACCAGGGTAATGATATAATTTTGTTCACGCTTGCTGATTAGGTCATGACCTGTCCTCACCTTCTATTACTCGAAAGTCATGGCTCTATATGCAAATAAGGAAATTTCTCCATAAAACTATTTCGTTGACTTAAATATATGAAGATTCCAGAGGTCCACACATTTATCAAAAATTCTCTCCCTGTCATCTCAGTAAACCCTCATGCCAAGAAGAATCCTCTCCGTGAAAATTTCTAATAGAATAAACATAGGACTTTTCCCTGGAAACTGACATCTCTGAATTCACGGTAATCATAACATCACAAATTTTATTCTGAGAGCCATTTTCACTCGTTCTTGCATTGATTATTCTACCAGATTGAACATCAAACTAGGGGCTTCCCTGGTGGTCCAGTGGTAAATAATCCATCTGATAATGCAGGAGACGTGGGTTCAATTCCTGATCCAGGAAGATCCCACAGGCTGGGGAGCAACTAAGCCCGTGAGCTACAACTATTGAGCCTGTACTCTAAGCTCAGAGCTGCAAATACTGAGCCCACATGCCGTAAATACTGAAAGTCCAGCACCCTAGAGCCCATGCTCTCCAACAAGCGAAGCCAAGACAATGAAGAGTCCGTGCACCCCAACTAGAGAGTAGCCCCCACACGCCTCAAAGCAGCAAATGAAGACCTAGCACAGTCACAATAAATAAAAATAAATATGTTTTTAAAAAAAGAAAATCAAACTATACCCAAACAACGTGGGCCTTTTAATGTTGGCATGTCACTTACAGACCAAACAACTCTATATTGTGGAATTATATTCTAATATTTGTAAAGCAGAGTAAGTGTCAAAACAGAAGTGTGCTCTGTTGTCAAAAAGAGAAAGAACTCTCAAATTTAATGAGAAACAGTTTAGAGCACCTTACTTGTTATAGCAAAAAATACTCATTAAGATAAAATAACCTCACTGAGGGTGTATTGGCATTTAAATTTTACTTCTGAACTATCTTGTTCAAAAAATAAGAAATAAAATGATGAGCCCAAATGATACATGTTTTATATGCATCAAAAACTACATATCCAACTTTTCAAAATAATACTACTTATTTTTTCCAATTCATAGTTTACCCCTCTATTTAGATATTACACTTATTCACACAATTTCTTCCCCAAACAGAATCACATTCACTTTATGACCATGCTGTGTAGTATCTACAATCATCTAACATTTAAAGGAAAAGCGCTATTTATAATGTTTAGCTTGCTTGCCAGTATATTTTACAAGTCTTTGACATGTCAATGTGAAAAATTTATAGATATACAATAAAGTTCCATTGTAAGGATTTTCAAATAAACTAAGATGCATTTTGTGTTTGTCTAAAAGGCTCAGTAATGAAGCCCTGGGGACTTGTTTATGCATAGTGTTTTCCCAGCAGGAGAACCAATATTGGTCAGTTCTTTCGTCCTCAGAGGCTTTTCTCACTAAATGGAACAGCATTAGCTTTGTTCTTTACGTCTAATTAACAACCAAATCATAAATTGTAGGCTTTGTCCAATTGAATTAAGCTTTCAGCATTATGTGTGTTTAAAAAAAAAATCTTACTGCCTTGAATTTTATTAGGTAAAAAGAAAAAGCTAGGGCAAAATGGTAAATAGGAAAAGCAAGATAGTGTACAAGTTTAATGCATTAGCCTCTTATCCCCAGAGATCATGGTTCCTATCTGTCTTAGGTCACATTTTAAAAGAGTTGAATGATCTAGAGAAATCCCTCATGAGTATTTAGCCCTATCACTGAGTCTCTGAACAATTAAGACTCTCTGCTCAATTTATGGCTCTCTATTGGACAAGCTGGTAGCACAACAGGTCAAAAATTAAGGTGCTGACACTAATTCTTTTCTCAGTATACTTACATTGCCTATTAGGGTTATCTCAGGACTAAGTGAAATAATATACTCAAAGTACAATATTTGTAACTCTGTAAGTCATATTAATATATGGTCCCTCATATTACAGTACTTTCTATTTACTTTTTTTTTTACTTTCTATTACTATAACTGACCATAAGAACTTAGACAAATATCCCAAAAATATCCCAAATGTATAATGTATTTATTTAGCCTAAAAGAAAATCCTGTATATGAAAGTAAAGTTGATCATTTATTTTTATCTTCCTAAACAAAAGTTAGGAAGTGTCTTTCTTTTTTTTTTTTTTTTTTGCTTATAATGTTTGATATTATCAGGGCCTTCCTGGTAGCTCAGTGGTAAAGAACCAGTCTACCAATACAGGAGACAAAAGAGAAGGGGGTTCAATCTCTGGGTCAGGAAGATCCCCTGAAAGGGCATGACAACCCACTCCAGTATTCTTGCCTAGAGAATCCTATGGACAGAAGAGCCTGGCAGGCTAATGTCCATGGGGTCAGAGGGCCGGACATCACTGAAGTGACTGAGCATGCATACACGTTTGATGTATCTCCAGGAGTATCTCTACAAAACATAATTCCAAAATACAAACACTTGTTGAGTTTCACATGGATGTTTCTTGCCAGCAGGGCCATTCACCTTAGCATTTTTGTACATAAATTATACAAAGCATTTTGTACATAAATTTTGTATATAAATTTTATAAAGAATAGAGACCTTACCATTTCAAAAGTTCCTTTAAGTTACATCAGTATAATAATTTTATGTGGAGACTTCACATTCCTTATAGTCTAAGAGCCTAACCACTGAATAAGACTAATAAAACTCTTCTGAAAAACAAGACTAGAACAGCAGAAACAAATTCTTTGAAACCATGTTCTTTTTAAAAAGGCTTTAGCCAAGATAAAAGTACAAAATATGCTCAGCCAAAATATAATGCTTCCTTGCTAGGAGTTGCCTGCCAAGATCCAGTGTGTTTCACCGATTATAATGCTCCATTTCTCTGTTTTCTCTAAAAAGAAGTTATACAGTTCTTGTTTGAAAAGAAAATAGAATTCATTTTATCTGATAAATTGGGAGGAATGCAAAAGGAGGCATTCAGGTCAGGATTTGTTTACAGAGCTCTCGGAGACGATATCTTTTATTTTGAGAAACATCTGGCAGAACAGTCAGCAGTAGAGGTCAGAATTCATGTTTGCTATTTTACACAGAGATAACGCCACCCTCAACAAGTTGCAAATGACTAAAGAAAAAGAGAACTTTCTAGCACAGTTAGAATTTTGCAATAATTTTAAGCTAATCGCCCAGTTTTTATTCTAGTCTTTCATGAACACTTGGAATAAATTTGGTATTTAATGGAGATACGATCTTTGCAAAAATTTCATGCATTCTTTAAGGAAAGGGTCAAATTTCCCACAGAATTATATTTCATGACAAAGAGAACAGATATATGGTTTCAAAGTCAATGTTAAATCAGCCTAAATCATCCCCTTTTTTTTTTCCTGAAGATATAAGGAATACAATCGAGTGGAACGTAAGTTGATTTTAGCATCACGAAACTCAACCAATTTGTTTTAAACAAATGCCCTCAAATTCTACTTACGACAAAGCCATAGATATTGCTGTCCTATTCCGATAATTTTTTACTCTGGAATTTATTTTTATATTAAGTTAGTAATATTATATATGTTCAGATACCTTCTTATACATCTTACAAAATTTTACCATAAAATAAACATCATATTTTAAAGACTACTTATTTGGGGAATATATTATTGAGAATAAACTCAGCTTTCAAGAAAAGAAGAGTGAACAGGCACTGTTTTGACATGTTCAAGGTTTGCTATTTCTTTATGTCATAGTGATTGAGTGCTTGTAAGTGATACATTTCCCCTTACCCACGATAAAAGAGGGCACAGATATCTTCTTTAAAAACCAGTTATCATGACATATGAGGTAAATATCATTTATCATCTTTCCATGGTCACTTCTAAAAGGGTTTGTTACAAAGCTTATCATCAGTGTTTTTCTCTCAGCAAACCAGTAACTTCTTCAGTTTCCATATAATCTTCAAGATGTTCCACATTTTAACCCTATTGTATCTACTACAAGAGTTCACAACATCAAACCAAAGCACATTATCGCAATAAGCATTTATAAAATTTGTCACACCAGAAATTTAAGAAATTTCAATTTCTTAAATTAAATTTCACATATCCAAGTAATTTCATTGGGATATCAAAAAAAAGTGAGATATCATGAGAAGATTCTAAATCAATTAGAAAAATACAAGACAAATTGTAGAAATTATCAGATACAATACTTTTACTTTTAAAAATATATATATTTTTATATAGGGAAAACTTACATACTTTGAATCAGAAAGTTAAGTCCTCCCCACATATACGTACACATACAAAGACTACACTAGTAATCTGGCTTCAAATTTTAAATATTTGTTCTTAAACTAGAAATGCTATCTTTTTCACCATGCATTACATAAAAATATATCAAGAGAATTCTTTTCTTCTAGACTGCATTTTGGCACTGTAAAGACCAGAGATACAAAGTTGCCTGGCTGTCCAGTTGTTAGGGCTCTGCCCTTCCACTGCTGGGGGCCTGGAGTCAATCCCTGGTTGAGGAACTAAGATCCTGCAAGCTGCGTGGTGCGGCCAAAAAAAAAAGGAATGTAGATCTAAACTATATTACCAACATATCCCTTTGGTAGACTTCTGTAATTTAAGAACTATTTTTTTAAAAATTTTTGATGACTATAAAATGTATCTAGAGGGATGCAAGAAGATAAAGATACAAAATAGAAATGTTCTCTTAGGCATCATTTCAGTTCAATCTCTCAGTCGTGTCAGACTCTGCGATCCCATGGACTGCAGTACGCCAGGCTTCCCTGTCCATCACCAACTCCCGAAACTTACTCAAACTCATGTTCATTGAGTCAGTGATACCATCTAACCATTTCATCCTCTGTCGTCCCCTTCTCCTCCTGCCTTCAATCATTCCCAGCATCAGGGTCTTTTCCAATGAGTCAGTTCTTCGCATCAGGTGGCCAAACTATTGTAGTTTCAGTTTCAGCATCAGTCCTTCCAATGAATATTCCAGGCTGATTTCCTTTAGGATGAACAGGCTGGGTCTCCTTGTTGTCCAAGGGAGTCTCAAGAGTCTTCTCCAACACCACAGTTCAAAGACATCAATTCTTTGGCATTCAGCTTTCTTTATAGTCCAACTCACACATCCATACATGACTACTAGAACAAACCAAAGCTTTGACTAGACGGATCTTTGTTGGCAAAGGAATGTCTCTGCTGTTTAATATGCTGTCTAGGTTGGTCATAACTTTTCTTCCAAGGAACAAGTGTCTTTTAATTTCACGGCTACAGCCACTATCTGCAGTGATTTTGGAGCCCCCCCCCCCAAAAAAAAAGTCTGTCACTATTTCCATTGTTTCCCCATCTATTTGCCATGAACTGATGGGACCAGATGCCATGATCATAATTTTCTGAATGCTGAGTTTTAATCCAACTTTTTCAATCTCTCTTTCACTTTCATTAAGAGGCTCTTTAGTTCTTCGCTTTCTGCCATAAGGGTGGTGTCATCTGCTTATCTGAGGTTATTGATATTTCTTCCGGTAGTCTTGATTCCAGGTTGTGCCTCTTCCAGCCCAACGTTTCTCATGATGTACTCTGCATATAAGTTAAAAAAAGCAGGGTGACAATATACAGCCTTGACGTACTCCTTTCCCAATTTGGAACCAGTCTGTTGTTCCATGTCCAGTTCTAACTGTTTCTTCTTGACCTGCATACAGATTTTGCAGGAGGCAGGTCAGGTGGTCTGGTACTCCCATCTCTCGCAGAATTTTCCCGTTTGTTGTGATCCACACAGTCAAAGGCTTTGGCATAGTCAATAAAGCAGAAGTAGATGTTTTCTCTAGAACTCTAGCTTTTTTGAAGATCCAGTGGATGTTGGCAATTTGATCTTCTGGTTCCTCTGCCTTTTCTAAATCCAGCTTGAACATCTGGAAGCTCATGGCATAATAAAATGCTATTGCCAATTTTATCCTAACATGAGTACATTTTGTTCTAGCACTACACGTTATACTTTCAGTGGTAGTTTTTCTGCCTTCAACTAATCAAGGACACATAGATATCTGTGAAAATGCTATGCAAAAGCATCAGCATTCTCAGACAAATTGGTAGCAATGCAATACATGCCCAGAAACCTATTTCTTCACTTTTGTTTCTAGGGTGTTGATGAGGAGGCCAGTGTCAGAACTTTTTTCCATAGTCTTGCCAGGTAATTTTGCATGTAAAACTTGAAAGCAGTGAAAATGTTAGTCGTTCAGTCATGTCTGACTCTTTGTGACCACATGAAAGATAGCCACCCAAGCTCCTCTCCATGGAATTCTCCAGGTAAGAGTACTGGAGTGGGTAGCCATTCCCTTCTTGAGGGGATCTTCCCAACCTAGGGATCAAACCCAGGTCTCCTGCATTGCAGACAGATTCTTTACCATCTGAGCCATGAGGGAAGCCCATATAAAAATATCTAGACTTTAATAACTCTCTAAGATAAAAGTAGCTCTATTTTGATAAATATTAGTGCTGCCCTTTAAATGATTTAATCCTTTATTGGAAAAAAATTACATATGCACAATTTTCCCAGATGTTTTAAAGTCCATTCAGTTGACTTTTATGCTACAGAGTACATCATATATAAGCAAATAAACCTATAAGCCTATTTTATTTCATCTTTCTCTGTCTCTTTTTATTTCTTGGTAGCACTGATAATTCAAAGGAACAATCCACAATTGTTTCTCAAAGATAATTAACGTGTAGGCAACACACAATAGGCTTGAAATGCACACTAGGCTTCTCATGGTTGTAAAATTTACGCTGTTACTCATTTACACCACATGAAAATATTATTTGTTGTTTTAGTCGCTAAGTATTATCAAACTCTGTTGTGACGCCATGGACTGTAGCCCACCAGGCATCTTTGTCCATGGGATTTCCCAGGCAAGAATACTGGAATGGGCTGGCAATTACTTTTCCAGGGAGTAACAATATCACTCCAATATTTTATCATATTTGAAGTTGGAAGTCATTTTGTTCACACCATATATGTGATACAGTCAGTAATCCTATAGTTGGATCTGAGCAATTACAGTTAACACTTTTTATAATTTATTGAATCTATCCCATAGTTCTAAAATGAAGAAGTCAAGTCATTCTCTGGTACCTATTTCAATGATTCATAATAAAAGAATACACACATACCAATTACAAATGTATAAATTAATTTTAAACATAACACATTATATTTTTTCTATTCTTGAAACAGTTGAGATTTAGAACTTAAAAGACTTTCAGAATTGCTTTTTCATATAATTCATTATGAAGAAAAACTCTAAATGCAGAAATAAATACTATTGGAGAAACTGTCTAGGATTTTTAAAAAGAAAAAAGGTACTGATATGTTGAGTTGTTTAGGAAACAGTGAATGAGAAGATCTTCAGATTCTTCAGTGGGACTAAAGTACTTTCCTAAAGTACTAACAAGCCATTACATGCATCAGCCTTTCAAAACAAGACCAAAACAGATGGAAAGCCGAATATCTTCGTCATAAATAAAAAGATGTTTTATCAAATATCGTAAAATTCATCTGATTAATTTCAAGCATATTTATTGTAAACTGGCATGCAGTTACTTTTGGTGCAATTTGGGTGCTGAACAAATGAGCCCTCTGGGCACCAATCAGAACTTTCAGGTTCCAGGAATGTTCACTAAATTTATTGCGATGATCACTTCATCGTGTAAATGAACCAAATCAGTATACATATATCTTATATGATACTGTCAATTATATCTCAATAAAACCAGAATAAAAACAATAAAATAAATGAATTAGTTTGCACTTCCCTAAATGGCCAATGTGTCAAGCTAATCCAAACAGATAAGTTATATAAAACAGACAAGTTTTTCAGCATTATGTTGTTTCCCTATAATTTTCAGGTTGGTAATCTGACTTTACCACTCTAAACAGATATCTTTCCATTTTGTTATTTATTGTTCAGTCACTCACTGGTGTCTGACTCTTTGAAAACTCATGTACTGCAGCACACCAGGCTTCCCTGTCCTTCTGTCTCCCAGAGCTTGCCCAAACTCACGTCCACTGAGTTGGCAATGTCATATCTACAGCTAAATCTAAAATATCTATTAGACAGTATTTTCAATGTTAGGTCTTCAATTGAACATATTCTATTGCACATCAACATACCCTTGACCCCACTCTTTTTGGTGGGACCAATCTTTATGGCAGCCTTGAATGCAAACGAACACTTGTCAAGTTTTGCAAGTTTTGTTTTCAAATATTTCCTTCATCTATTATGCTCTATTTCTATGGCTACTTAGCTATTTCTGGATGTGATTATAATTAATTCAATAACAAGTTCTGTAAGCTACTAAGTGTCAGGCATTACCCTACAACCTGAATGTAAAAAATGAGCACCGTATTATCTCAACACTATCTGCTCAATTGCAGAGCCTAAAATATCTTCTAAAACTTTCCCCCCAATTCATTGTATATCTAAAATAGGCAGAATATTTTCATGTGAGACTCACATCATAAATAGAGGATATATTTCTACTTTCTATAGAAGATTTATTTCTACTTCTTTAACTGACATTGAAGGATTAACTAAAGTGAAGCAAACTTATTTCAACAGCTTCTTCATCCTCAACAAATATAATTTACATGTATTTAAGAAAATATATGTGCTTTCTTGTCTGTATTTTTTTTGCATTATCCCACCAGCTTGAAATGTCTTCTCCCTTCCAACTCTTTGATATACAAACCCAAATCCCACCATCTTTTTTATATGTGTTACAATTGCCAACTTTCCATCAATCACTGTTTGGTTCCCACAGACAGAAGTGATCCTTGAACTATTAATACTTTATCTGTCTCACTTCTTGATTGTCTATTTTCTAATCTATTATAGTTCCTTATCTTCATATAGTATCTTCTTTATTAGAATATAAGGTCATTAATAGAAAAATCTACATCTAATTCATCTCCCTATCTCTCACTGTGTCTATAGAGGATGCTTCAAAATTTTTTATCCATCAAATGGCTGTATCTCTAGCTTTGGATTTCTATTCAAAAGATAACATACTTTATGAATTCAAAGTTGAAGCTGATGCAAGATGTATAAGGATAAAACACATACGTTTTGTAATTAGTCAAGATCAGCTCTGGAGATTCAGGTTACGTTGTCCAGCAATAAGGATGTCTCCTGAGCTTTCATTCATTATACCAATCTTATAAACATGCCCCTAATCATTCAGTAAACATGTCTATAAATATTTTTATCCTGAAGGTTTGCTTGGTGTTTAATGGGATGTAATGATGTCCAGGGCCATAAGGGAATAGACAATGAACCTCAGATGCAACTTAATGTGAAAGATAAGATGATGATTAAAGACAGCAGAAAAACTGACACTGTGCTAACGCGATAAACAGCACAGGGTAAATCCACAGCGATAGCAAAGATTTTCATGAATCTTAGCATATCACTTGAACATAAGGAAGCTAATCAGTTCAACAGTAATTTATTTAGTGTTTATTATGTGACCGGTGATCTGCATTATGTTCTAGATATGATCAAGAGGTTCTAGTCCACAAGAAGTATCAAGGCAACTGAACATATACAATACACAAACAATACCTTTCATCACTATTACACTTGTTTGCACGGCTGCCAATAATAAAATGCCACGTTTTGGCAGAGTTTAACAGATATCGATTGTTATCTCACAATTCTGGAGGCTAGAAGTCTACGATCAAGAGGTCAGCAATGTTGGTTCCTTCTCAGGCCTCTCTCCTTAGCTTGAAGATGACTATCTTGTCCCTGTTTCTCCTATGATGTTCCCTGTGTACATGTCTGTGTCCTAATCTCCTCTCTAGAAGGACATCCTTCATGTTGGATTAGGCCCACTCTAACCTGGAAAACCTCATGGATGGAGGAGCCTGGTAGGCTGCAGTCCATGGGGTCCCTAAGAGTCTGACACGACTGAGCGTCTTCACTTTGACTTTTCACTTTCATGCACTGGAGAAGGAAATGGCACCCCACTCCAGTGTTCTTGCCTGGAGAATCCCAGGGATGGAGGAGCCTGGAGGGCTGCCATCTATGGGGTCGCACAGAGTCGGACACAACTGAAGGGACTTAGCAGCAGCAGCAGCAGCAGCAGCAGCAGCAATGACCTCATTTTAGTTTAACCACCTCTGTAAAGATTCTATCTCCAAATACAGTTTTACATTCAGAGGTCTTTAGAGGTGAGACTTTAGCATATAAATTTGGGGGGAACTTTCCTCCCATGATAACTATTACTGTGTCTAGTCAGGGAAGTAATCCTTGTGGCAACACGGGACAAGAGTGAACTCTCAGTCTCCTGGAATTCTTAAAGATTTAGAGGAGAAAGTTAAAAAGAAGAACATTCAGCTTTGGCAGTTAGAACAAATGAGGTTTTTTTTTTTGTTTGGTGGTTTTTGGTTTGGTTTTTGAAAACACGTAATGGGTTAGTAACAATAAATAATGAGTCGGCATTGGTGAAATACAGATTTGCAGGGACAATTTGGAATTTGCTTAGGCAGATGATAACAACTTAGCGAATGAAACAAGATCAAGGAAACTTCTTTTCTTTCATATTTTAAGTTTCACATTGGTTTATTCCTTCTATCCTCTAAGACAGGAAGAACAACTTGCAGAACATTCAGAAATAATACAGTAACATTTTCGATCAAAGATTGATTTGGTGACTCATATTTGATGAAAAGTGCTTATATTCAGGAGGTTGCGGATAATGTAATTGACTGCATGGTGTACGTGTGTGCATGTTAAGTCGCTTCAGTCTTTTCCGACTCTGTGTGACCTTATGGACTGTAGCTAGCCAGGCTTCTCTGTCCACGGGATTCTTTAGGCAAGACTATTTGAGTGTGTTGCCATGTCCTCCTCTAGGGATCTCTGACCCAGGTTTCGAACCCGCTTCTCTTATGTCTTCTGCACTGGCAGGCAGGTTCTTTACCACTAATGGCACCTGGGAAGCCCACAGCATGGTCACATGCATCTTCAGACATTCTTTACTAATATCTTTTTTAAAATTTCCTTCCTCTGTGGAACCACCTCTCTTGGGAGACAGTGAGCAGACATCAACTCTGTAGTTTCAGGGATAAAGCTACAAATGGCACCCAGCCCTGCTTCTGTCAGCTCGCTATTCACTGAGGCCTGCTCACTCTAAGGTCTGACTTCTCATCAGCTGTTCGATATGTTGGCAGCTCTCCTTGGCTAAACTACTTAATTTAGGAGGATAGACTGTTGGTCTCTCATGAATTATTCAAAAGAATGGCCTCGAATTCAATCCCTCCCCTTCCCCACCTCAGACAAAATTCATCACTCCCTCCTTCAGAATTATTTTTCCAGCTTGTACATACCCCTATTACTGTGCTGATCACACTGTACTTCACCATATTACAACAATTTATTTGTATGTCTTTCTCTTCCCTGGCCTAGGGACTCCTTTATGATGAGGACTGTGTAGATCTTGGTTGTCCCAACACCAAGTACAGGGCTGGTACTCTATCCGCCCTCCACCAGTTTGCTGAATGGATGGATGAATGAATGAGTGATCTGGCTCTTCCCACCACATAACTATAAACGGTTATTACTGAGTATGATACCAATATGAATTGCCCACATATTTGGTCTCAGCTTTTGGAAATTTCTTGACAGTACTTTAATCTCAATTATCCTTATTAAGGATAGTTATAAAAGATGCCAAATATAAATTAAGTCTTTTCAAAGGAATAAAATAAAACCCTATGGATGAAATAAACATTTATTAAGAATCAGAAGGTAACTGACAATTTTCATAACAGTAGGGTACATACTGCTAAAACTATACTAATGTTTGTGGCTCATAAAGGACTTAAGGCTATCTTAATGAAAATCAATCACTGTACCAAAAAAAGAAGTGCTAACAGTTCTCCTTACGTAAGGAATGATTAACTTAATCAAATTTATTGTGCTTACCACAAAACTGTTAACCACCTTACATGAGACCATGCATTTTAAAATACTTTCATTCTAATTAATGTTTGATAATTTATGTATACCATAATAAGAATATTAAAACATCCTGAAACCATCATAATTGTGCATGATTCTTATTAGTTACAGTACTCAATAATTCATTTTAAATCGGAACAGTTTATATTCTCAATGTCTTGGTTAAGTTTTATTCTGTTTCCTGTTTAATATCTGTAAAAACTTTATATATAAAGAGAGATATACTTTATATACCTCCCTTACAGGACCTAGGCATATGTGAGACAATATTAGCTAAATATTACACTTACGTCTTGACTTTTTTTTCATTCCTCATGCTTAAAATTATATACTGAGAGAAAATGCTTACTGTGGCAGAACAATCTTACCTGAATAAATTCAGACCTATGTTCTCAATCACAGGTGAATCCCTCCCCGAAAAAGATACACACACATCCCTCTCGAAGGTATATGGAAATATGGAAAATAAAAGCCCTTTATGAGCTTCTCTTGGAACCACGGATCATATCTCATCCCCTAAAATGGTCATTAGCTCCTCAGCATGTCAGATAATCTTGATAGGTCTTTTAATTGAGCCTAACTGGAGCATCGTGTGGATTCACAAAGAAAATCCTACACTGTTCCTGGCACAACCAAAAGGCTTATCCATTTATCTTCGGCAGTTCATCTATTACAACAGGTGGGCAACATTAAACACTGGCAACCAAATGAGATTTAAAAAATCTAGTACTGTATTTCTAAATGGTACCCTTATTTAATTAGACCTTGAAGGTCACAAGTAGTGGATTATTTGAATTTGTAGTAAAAAAGCATGTTGAAATTTTATAATGGTCTATATTGAGTTCTGACAGCAAGGTAAGCGCAACACAATGGAATCTGGACCAAAAGTAACACTTCCCAATAAATCACTTTACTTGAGAGTTCTAAAGGTGAATTTAAAATCAAAGTGCTTCTGTGGATCTCTGTGTGGCTGCTGCTGCTACTGCTGCTAAGTCGCTTCAGTCGTGTCCGACTCTTTGCGACCCCATAGACGGCAGCCCACCAGGCTCCCCGGTCCCTGGGATTCTCCAGGCAAGAACACTGGAGTGGGTTGCCATTTCCTTCTCCAATGCATGAAAGTGAAAAGTGAACGTGAAGTCGCTCAGTTGTATCTGATTCTTAGCGACCCCATGGACTGTAGCCCACCAGGCTCCTCCATCCATGGGATTTTTCAGGCAAGAGTACTGGAGTGGGGTGCCATTGCCTTCTCCTTTGTGTGGCTATCACAGGCCAAAACAAATGGCACACATAAAACTATGCATTAAAATTTTATCAAAGAATTTATTTCTCCATGTACTGTACACACACACACTCTCTCTCTCTCACCTTTTTATGTAACAAGTTTCAAAAACACCTGGGAAGTATTTAAGAAAATTTGCTTTTAAGCAGAAGTATGACATAAGGTCTTCAATTCTACAGAGATAACATACCCCTAATGTGCTTATAACCTTCATAGCATTTTCTTTTATTCAACTGCTACAGTATAGAAAGAAATATATAAAGGATTCCTATAGGTGGTTTGCACTTCCCATGTGGTTCAGCAGTAAAGAATTTGCCTGCCAATGCAGGAGACACAGGTTTGATCTCTGGGTGGGACAGATCCCCTAGAGAAGGAAATGGTAACCCACTCCAGTATCCTTGCTTGGGTAATCCCATGGACAGAGAAGCCTGGCAGGCTACAGTTCATGGGGTTGCACAGAGTCAGACAACACTTAGTGATTAAAAAAACAACAACAACAGATAGTTTAGAAACATTCCTATTTATCGCTTCCCCAAATCATCCAACACTCTTATTCTCAACTGATCTTTTGTGTTTGTTGTTGCTAAACTATTCTTTCCACACCTGGCTTGTTGATTCAGGTGAGGTTTATTTTTCTAGACCTTGGCTGCATCATGGAGTTCATACAAAATATGCTCCCTGTTCTATTTCCTCTCTGTGGTGCCTTATACCACTTACAAGTGTTTTTAATGGTAAACAGAAGATTAAATGTACGTGTTAGACCTCATCAACACTAAACATAGGGGATGAATATCTGTGGCTCTTTTCCAGGCAGCAAATTAAAGCATTGCTGGCAGTGGTATTTCAAGAAAGCCCTGATGCTTTTATCGACTCCCTCACCATCTCAAACACAGCCAGTATTCAGTCAATACCTGTCATTCCATGGGAGCCACTAACTCACTGTTGCTGTCAGTTTTCCTTATCTAATTACAAATGGGCTCCTGTTCATGGAAGTATCTTCTTAATAGAGTACACTCAAGACTGCAACTTGTTAAGAGACAATTTACCCAACTTTTCAGCAGTTGTTTAAGATCTTCTTAAATTCACATATATTTCCTTAATAATTGCATTTTCCAGTTTTGTTTATATTTGACTATTTGTGTTTTTATGGAAAGCAATTAGATTATATACCTATGTATAGAATAAAAGAACACTAGATACTGATAACAACAGAGGAGTGTTAATGCATTCTTTTTAATGGTATTAATTTTCATTATCTTGATGCTGCACTAATTTAAAATGTGACTTTTTTCTGCCTATTTTTGATTAGATTTTCTTGATGCCAATATTTTCACATAAAATATAATTTTTTAAATCTATGATTTCTTCAAACATAAATCTTGTTAAATACATATATATTTATTTGTATACATCCATACATTACGTGAAAAAATAAAATACATTTGAATTAATAATAGGAAATAATAATTAAAAATGAGATATGTACAGAGGCTTTTGCTTAATTTAGCTTTCTTTTTTTGCACGTTTATTAAGTAAACTTGCCTATAGCAATCCAATCTCCTGAGAAGTGAAGAATTATTAGCAAGTAACTGGGAGTTTTGAAGCCTATTGCTAAGGATGAAAAAGGACACTTAAAATCTATACCTAAAGGCAGTTAATAAATATTAAAGCTCTTTGAATTTTCATTATGCAAAAGGCAGTTTAAGAAAAGGCCTTTCATTTTCAGTATTTCTAAGGGATATTCTATACCTAGTAATAATGAAAATAATTTTGAAACAAAAGGAATACATATAGTAAGTAACCACATACTATGATATGTTAATACAGAGCTAAAATACCATAAATACATAAGAATTAATTATCTGGAACTAGTGGCAGATACCCAAAATATCCAAATTTATATCAGTATTCAAGCACACCTAATATCAACATGGTATCTGAACAACAGTAGCAATAGAGTAAGTAGGGTAAGTATTTCTGTTCCAGCTCAACTTCAAACTGTACATTCCAAAAAAATAAAGTTTGCTCTTACTATGAGTAGCCTTCCTATTTTCCAGATATTCCTGCAAAGTACTAAAGAAAACAAAATAGCAATGTATTTAAATGTGTTGATAAGAAAATATAATCATGAGGCAAAACAGTTCTATATACATACATATATACATGTACATATGCAGTAGCAAAATATCAGCATGGTTATATGTCAGATCACTATACTATGTTCAATAATTGTGTATATGTTTAAAATTTTTCCTTGGGATAAATAAATGTCTAATAATATAAAGTGTATTTTTATACTCAACAATTTCAAATGGATTCTCCTACCTTTCCTTGGACTATGACACTCCTGTTTTTGGAGAAGTGTATCTGTAACTAATAAATTCATAAGTTTAATTTAAAAAATCCACTCCACCCCCGAAATCAGTCAAACAATAAAACAAATTTTAAGATAAGGTCTAAAATTAACATAGTTTTAATTCATCTAAACAGTAGGTCCAATGAACATCAATATCCACAGTGACTGCATTGAAGCGTTACAAACCAAAAGTCCAAACAATATTAAATGTTGCTCTCTGCATTTTGTTAATGCACTTTTTAAGGCAGTAAGAATTTCATTAGGAAAGTGTAAGCCAAGAACGCCATCATATATATATATATATATATATATATATATATATATATATAAAATATGGCAACAAATAATTGCTTATATATTCAGGAAGTCTAACACTTGTTTCTGTTCTACATGTGGAGATTAGTAAATTTGTATTTTTGTTTCCTGATTTTGGTCAGATTCTCAGTCTTGAACTAGAAAACTTTACATAATAAAACTAAATAACAGTTGACCAAAATAAGATGTCATATATTTCTGAACCAAAATTCATTCTGATCTGTGGAGCAGACCAGAGTGAAATAGCTTTAAAATACTTTAAAAACTGAAATACTTTAAAATACTAAAAGATTTTAAAAGTGATGAGCTTTTAAAAAGCTCAGTCATGTCCAACTCTTTGTAATCTCCTGTACTATACATACAGCCCTTGGAATTCTCAGGCCAGAATACTGGAGTGGGTAGCCATTCCCTTCTCCAGTGGATCTTCCAAACCCAGGGATCTAACTGGGGTATCCTGCATCGCAGGTGGAGGTAGAAGTGATGGCAGATGAACTACCAGGGAAGTCCCTTAAAATAATGTAGTTTATTCCTAAAAAGAAATTTTAAAAAACTTATCTGCATTGATTTGAAATCTTTTTTTTTTTTATTTAAGCATCTGCGGATCTTACAAGACCCATAAGATTTTGTTATCAGAGATAAAGAACAAATTCATAAAATGAAAAAAGTACATTTTGTTCTTATTCTATGATGCTATATGCTTTTTGAATATTATATGTAAGGTAAATACTATACACCAGATCATATTTACCTATTGACTTCTATTATAATTTTAAAGATGTTTGAACACAATAAAATTTTATTATAAACCCTAAATTTTACTTTAGAGATTTTATATGTATGAACAAATAGTCTAAAGGCATTATTTCTTGCTCCCAATCTCTGGTAGTACCCAAATAATCTGTCCACATAAGCACCACAAATATATTTGCTTTATTGGACATTGTTACTATCTCATTCATATTTAAGTGGTCAGTGTCTACCATTATTGAAGGTCCTCAGTAGTGATCACCAACATAAGGCTTTCTTTATAGATTTTGGTTGAAGGAAAGACCCTATTCTCAGTTACCACTGAGGTATATGAAATTTGACCACTTCCAGCTTCTTGGAAGTCTCTTCCCTTTCATGTTTATTATTTCTCAAATTTATTTGCACTTTTGGAATTTTCCTTTCCTAGTTAGCTCTTCTGCTCCTGGTACTTCCTACCTAAATATTAGTGTCACCACAGACTAATTCCTCAGCCTTTCTCTCTCTTGCTCTTATTTTTTCTGTCTTTCCTTCTTAATGCAGATGACACCACTCTAGTGGCAGAAAGCAAAGCTGAATTAAGGAGCCATTTGAGGAAGGTGAAAGAGAGTGAAAAAGCTGGCTTAAAATTCAACATTCAAAAAACAAACATCATGGCATCTGGTCCCATCACTTCCTGGCAAATAGATGGGGAAACAATGAAAACAGTGACAGAATTTATTTTCTTGGGCTCCAAAATCACTGTGGACAATGACTACAGCCATGAAATTCAAAGACACTTGCTCCTTGGAAGAAAAGCTATGCCAAACCTAGACAGCGTGTTAAAAAGCAGAGACATTACTTTGCTGACAAAAGTCCATACAGTCAAAGTTATGGTTTTTCCAGAAGTCATGTACAGATGTGAGATCTGGACAATAAAAGAGGCTGAGGGCCAAAGAATTGATGTGGTACTGGAGAAGAATTAATATGGTACTGGAGAAGACTCTTGAGAATCAACCCTGAATATTCAATGGAAGGACTGATGAAGCTGAAGCTCCAATACTTTGGCCACCTAATGCAAAGAGCTGAGTCATTAGAAAATACCCTAATACTGGGAAAGACTGAATGCAGGAGGAGAAGGGGACAACAGAGGATGAAATGGTTGGATGTCATCATCAATTCAGTGGACATGAGTTTGAGAAAACTCTTTAAGATGGTAGGAGACAGGAAAGCCTGGTGTGCTGCAATCTATAGGGTTGCAAAGAGTCCGGCATGACTGAGGAACTGAATAGCAATTCTTAATGATTCTATCTATTCATACGGTTTCAACTTCTGTAAAGTAGATGATTAAACAGGTTATATTTCTGCCTCTGATTTTTCAAATCTTTCTCTGGGTTTTCCGTTAATATATCAAGCTGCTGTTGCTGCTGCTAAGTCGCTTCAGTCGTGTCCGACTCTGTGCGACCCCACAGACGGCAGCCCACCAGGCTCCCCCGTCCCTGAGATTCTCCAGGCAAGAACACTGCAGTGGGTTGCCATTTCCTTCTCCAATGCATGAAAGTAAAAAGTGAAAGTGAAGTCACTCAGTCATGTCAGACTGGTAGGGACCCCATGGACTGCAGCCCATCAGGCTCCCCCATCCATGGGACTTTCCAGGCAAGAGTACTGGAGTGGGGTGCCATTGCCTTCTCTGATTCTACCAAAATCCAAATTTCCCCTTTATTTTCCAGTTTTCATTAATGATGTTTCCTTCTTCTCAGTCATCAAGTCATCTCTCTCCACCCTTGCCTTGGATCCTAAGGTCAATGACTATTACAGCTTACAAATCCTGTAAATTCTACCCAAACCAGTCTGACAAATGTTTGTCCTTCTCATTGCACTATCACCTTCCTGGGTCAGGCGTCATGATTTCTCATCCATACTGCTACAATAGCTTTCAAAAAATTACACATTTTATCAGTGATTCCTTTGTCAGTTTATCCTACACTTATTAACATATACCTCTAAATTTCCACTTCAGGTTCAAAACTTTTGATGATTAATCACTGTACATTTATTAAATTAAGTCATAATTCTTCAGTCTAGAATTCAAGAACCTCTCAATATAGTTCCAATTGACATTTCTGTTCCTAATTCATGCTACTTCTCTTTCTTTTTTTTTCCATTTTTATTTTTTTATTTTTTAATTTAATTTTATTTTTAAACTTTACATAATTGTATTAGTTTTGCCAAATATCAAAATGAATCCGCCACAGGTATACATGTGTTCCCCATCCTGAACCCTCCTCCCTCCTCCCTCCCCATACCATCCCTCTGGGTCGTCCCAGTGCACTAACCCCAAGCATCCAGTATCGTGCATCGAACCTGCTACTTCTCTTTAGATGCTCCAGAAAGAAACAACAAATTTTGAAAACAGATTTGGAAAGTTTATAAAGCTAACAGCTTTAGTTAATAATACACACAAGTACTGTGTGGAGAGGCACTAAGAACAGTTGTCAGGGAAAGAGTCTAGGGACAACTAAGTGCACACCTTGGCTTTAACAGTGACCACTGCTTAGATGTGTGATTTCAGGCAAGTTATTTAATCTCTTGGCTCACTTTCCATACCTTAGAATGGGAACAGTAGTAGAACTTATCTTACAGGGTTGTAGTGATTGAAAATGTATGGATTGTAAATACAAACTATGGAGAAGATATTATGACTCATTGTATACCTTAGCTATTAAAAGTGATTTCCATTTTTTTAATTCAGAATGACAATTAGTAGTATTTATGTTATGACAGATTTAGTATTTAAGAATATATTTAAATACCATCACCTTAAGAAGCCCCTTTATTTTCTAAAACTAAATATAGTCTTTTTAAATGAAATTCTATGTAATTTTTTCTCTTTATCCATACTCTTCTATGTCTGACATGGAGGACTATTCAGTATGTTTCTGTTTTAAGAGAGAGTCAGTGAAGAGTAAAACAGATGGTTATCTGTCAGGACCAGAATGGGAGAAATAAAAACCATAAACATAACTAAATAGGTTAGTCTCAGACATACTCCTGTATGTCTTAACAGAGCTGAACCATGTAAAATATGATTAATGAAGTTTTGGAGAAAGTTTAAGATAAAGAAGAGGAAACAGAAATAAACCACATATAAATAACTCAATGCTTCTTCATGAAATTCAGATTAAAGTTAAACTATTTAACAATGAAAGCCAAAGGTAGTATGGGAGGAGAGAGCCATGAAAATGGTATAGAAGGAATGAATGAATAAAAATGTATAAAAATAGCAAGCAGCATTGAAAGCAAAGTTGAAATGTATAAGTTCAGGTGTTGTTCAATTTAAATCTATTAATTGGGGTTAATGTAACAGTTTCTGGATTGTCTATATAAATATTTTTCCTTTGCAACAGTAATTTATATACTCAAAAATCCCAAATATTTCAGTTGTTCTCTAAGCTCAATCTCAAAAAAGAGTAATGCCAGTGAATGTTCCAACTACCATATAGTAATGCTTATTTCATGTGCTAACAGGAAATGTTCAAAATCCTTCAACCTAGGGCTTCAGCAGTATGTGAACCGAGAACTTCCAGATGTTCAAGCTGGATTTAGAAAAGGCAGAGGAACAAGATATCAAATTGCCAACATCTGCTGGATCATAGAGAAAGCAAGAAAATTCTAGAAAAACATCTGCTTCATTGACTACACTAAAGTCTTTGACTGTGTGCATCACAACAAAATGTAGAAAATTCTTAGAGACAAAAATATGAGACCACCTCACCTGCCTCCTGAGAAACATGTATGCAGGTCCAGAACCAACAATTAGAACTGGACATGGAGCATTAGACTGGTTCAAAATTAGGAAAGAAGTACTTCAAGGCTGTACATTGTCACCCTCCTTATTTCACTTACATGCAGCATACAATGCTAAATGCCAGGCTGGATGGATCACAAGCTGGAATCAAGATTTCTAGGAGAAATATTAACAACCTCAGATGTGCAGATGATACTACTCTAATGGCAGAAAGTGAAGAGGAACTACAGAGCCTCTTGATGAGGGTGGAAAAGGAGAGCGAAAAAGCTGGCTTGAAACTCAATATTCAAAATTCTAAGATCATGACAACTAGTCCTATCACTTCATGGCAAATAGAAGGGGGGAAAGTTTTTATAAAACAAAATAAAAGTTTTATAAAATCAGATCAGATCAGTCACTCAGTCGTGTCCGACTCTTTGCGACCCCATGAATCGCAGCATGCCAGGCCTCCCTGTCCATCACCAACTCCTGGAGTTCACTGAGACTCATGTCCATTGAGTCAGCGATGCCATCAAGCCATCTCATCCTCTGTCGTCCCCTTCTCCTCTTGCCCCCAATCCTTCCCAGCATCAGAGTCTTTTCCAATGAGTCAACTCTTCGCATGAGGTGGCCAAAGTACTGGAGTTTCAGCTTTAGCATCATTCCTTCCAAAGAAATCCCAGGGCTGATCTCCTTCAGAATGGACTGGCTGGATCTCCTTGCAGTCCAAGGGACTCTCAAGAGTCTTCTCCAACACCACAGTTCAAAAGCATGAATTCTTCAGCGCTCAGCCTTCTTCACAGTCCAACTCTCACATCCATACATGACCACAGGAAAAACCATAGCCTTGACTAGACGAACCTTTGTTGGCAAAGTAATGTCTCTGCTTTTGAATATGCTATCTAGGTTGGTCATAACTTTTCTTTCAAGGAGTAAGCGTATTTTAATTTCATGGCTACAGTCACCATCTGTAGTGATTTTGGAGCCCAGAAAAATAAAGTCTGACACTGTTTCCACTGTTTCCCCATCTATTTCCCATGAAGTGGTGGGACCAGATGCCATGATCTTTGTTTTCTGAATGTTGAGCTTTAAGCCAACTTTTTCACTCTCCACTTTCACTTTCATCAAGAGGCTTTTGAGTTCCTCTTCACTTTCTGCCATAAGGGTCGTGTCATCCGCATATCTGAGGTCATTGATATTTCTCCCGGCAATCTTGATTCCAGTTTGTGTTTCTTCCAGTCCAGCATTTCTCATGATGTACTCTGCATATAAGTTAAATAAACAGGGTGACAATATACAGCCTTGAGGAACTCCTTTTCCTATTTGGAACCAATCTGTTGTTCTATGTCCAGTTCTAATTGTTGCTTCCTGACCTGCATACAAATTTCTGAAGAGGTAGATCAGGTGGTCTGGTATTGCCATCTCTTAAACCTGTTAAAAAAGTTTTGACAGGTTTTATTTTGGGGGGCTCCAGAATTACTGTGGATGGTGACTGCAGCCATGAAATTAAGACGTTTGCTCCTTCAAAGAAAAGCTATGACAAACCTAGACAGCGTATTAAAAAGCAGAGACATCACTTTGCCAAACAAGGTCCATATAGTCAAAGCTATGGTCTTTCCAGTAGTCATGTACAGATTTGAGAACTGGAGCATAAAGAAGGCTGAGTGCTGAAGAACTGATGCTTGTGAACTGTGGTGTTGGAGAAGACTCTTGAGAGTCCTTTGGACAGCAAGGAGATCCAACCAGAAAATCCTAAAGGAAATCAACCCTGAAGAATATTCATTGGACAGACTGATGCTGAAAATGAAGCTCCAATACTTTGGCCACCTGATGCCAAGAGCTGACTCATTGGAAAAGACGCTGATGCTGAGAAAGATTGAAGGCAGATTGAGAGGGGGACAACAGAGGACAAGATGGTTGGATGGCATCATTGACTCAATGGATATGAGTTTGAGCAAACTCAGGCTGATAGTGAAAGACAGGGAAACCTGCAATTCTGCAATCTATGAGGTCTTGAAGAGTTAAAACACAACTTAGAGACTGAACAACAACGACAGCAAAGCTTGAGGAAATGCTAAAAACACTGCAAATCTTTATTTAAAATTTGTGATTAGGGTTTTAATAGGCAAGCAACAATAGACTGCTTCCAAATCAGGAAAGGAGCACGTCAAGGCTGTATATTGTCACTCTTCTTATTTAACTTCTATGCAGAGTACATCATGAGAAATGCTGGGCTGGATGAAGCACAAGCTGGGATCAAGATTGCTGGGAGAAATATCAATAACCTCAGATATGCAGATGACATCACCCTTATGGTAGAAAGCAAAGAAGAACTAAAAAGACTCTTGATGAAAGTAAAAGAGGGGAGTGAAAAAGTTGGCTTAAAACTCAACATTCAGAAACCTAAGATCATGGCATCTGGTTCCATCACTTCATGGCAAATAGAAGGGGAAACAATGGAAACAGTGACTGACTTTATTTTGGGGGGCTCCAAAATCACTGCAGATGGTGACTGCAGCATGAAGTTAAAAGACACTTGCTCCTTGGAAGAAAAGCTATGACCAAACTAGATGGCATATTAAAAAGCAGAGACATTATGTTGCTGACAAAGGCCCGTCTAGTCAAAGCTATGGTTTTTTCAGTGGTCATGTACGGATGTGAGAGTTTGGACTATGAAGCAGGCTGAGCACTGAAGAATTGATGCTTTTGAACTGTGGTGTTGGAGAAGACTCTTGAAAATCCCTTGGACTGCAAAGAAATCAAACCAGTCCATCCTAAAGGAAATCAATCCTGAATATTCATTGAAAGAACTCATACTGAAGCTGAAACTCCAATACTTTGGCACCTGATGCCAAGAACTAACTCACTGGAAAAGACCCTGATGCTGGGAAAGATTGAAGGCAGAAGGAGACGAGGACGACAGAGGATGAGATGGTTGGATGGTATCACCAACTTGATGGACATGAGTTTGAGCAAGTTCCAGCAGTTGGTGATGGACAAGGAAGTTCGGCATGGAGCATTCCATGGGGGTCACAAAGAGTTGGACACAACTGAGCAACTGAACTGAACTAGTCAAGCAAAGGCATGGAGATGGGACATCCATGACCCAGTTAATATCTTAGTTGAAAGGTGTCATTTTTTATAAATTATCTAGTATAGGAAATGGAGAAGGCAATGGCACCCCACTTCAGTACTCTTGCCTGGAAAATCCCATTGATGGAGAAGCCTGGTAGGCTGCAGTCCATGGGGTCGCTAAGAGTCGGACACGACTGAGCGACTTCACTTTGACTTTTCACTTTCATGATTTGGAGGAGGAAATGGCAACCCACTCCAGTGTTCTTGCCTGGAGAATCCCATGGACAGAGGAGCCTGGTAGGCTGCCGTCTATGGGGTCGCACAGAGTCGGACACGACTGAAGCAACTTAGCAGCAGCAGCAGCAGCAGTATAGGAAATCTAACTGGAGGATAGAATTTTTCTCATTAGAAAAAAAGTGAGTGACAAGAAATGAAGAGTTAGAAAATCAGTTTTTAGGATTATGGTTATTCCATTTATTTTCACCCTTTTTTATTTTTTTGGGTAATAAGTAACAACCATGTGAAAAATCCAGGATGCATTACACACTTACTTCTAGGATGCCTATGGCATTGTATATCACAGTGAGAAGATATGGTATGCCAGATGGTAGGTGTTTGAAATCAAGAGCAATTTCCCTTATGGTCAATTCTAAAAAAAACAAAGGTTGTAGTTTCAAATCTCAAGAGAATAGGGGAGCTACTATTACCTCTTTATAACCACCGGATCTTTTAAAACCCTTATGTATAATACGTTCCAAAACACAATATGCATTCCTAACTAATTAAAAATTTTTTGAAATACTAAATGTAAATAATGCTTTAGGATAAATTTATGTAATAGATACCTATCTTCTATTTTAAAAAATAACAGTGGCAAGCCTGTGTTAGATGCTAAATATGTATATGCTTCATGATTTCACTGTTTATGAAAACTCCTTGGAATGGGCATTTATCATTCCTATTTTACAAATGAGGAAACCAAGGGTCATAAAAGTTAAGTAACTTGCAGAAGAATATATAAGTATTGTGTGGCTGTGCAAAGCCTCTCAGATCCCAACTCTGAGTCTTGTCATCATGCATGTGAAGGGGAAAACCTAATTAGGATAAAAGAAACCCTAAATGTTAAGATCAATTCTTGTTTTTATAAAAATATACTTGCTAAATTGTCAATCTGGAAAAATAATAAACTTTTTGTGATATATGAGTACTCTCTCGGGTTAAAAATATAAAATACATAAAGTTTTATAAATAAATATTTGATTGTCATTTTTCAAACCAAACTTCTAAATGATATATAATTATATAATATAATATATAAATATATATAATTATAGTTGCTAATATGTTGTTAATATGTTATTAGTACTTAAAACTTTCCTACATCTTCTTCTAAATAGCTCTTCTTTCTTTACTAACTGTCTCTAACTTTCCAAAGTCTTTAAAGTTATTAGCCAATCCTTTCTACACAAACATGGTTCTTTCTGAGGTATTGACTCTGCCTGTTACTTTACCTTGTCTATCTACCTGACATCTCCACTCCATTCAGAGTTCATTGAATACAAACATTCTCTAGATTAATGGCTAATTTATTATTTGCCTTGCAAATGTTTATCTGCTGGGAAATGGGGTAACTATTTCAGTTCTGACAAGGAGGAGGGCCACTACTCTAGGCCTGATGGAATGGTCAGTTGATGGCATCCCGGAGGACCTGGGCCCTGCCTTGGTTTTCTGAGACAATCTTCTGGAAAGCTAAGTATCTATTTTTAATGAGTGCAATGGAAAGTCAGTTAGCTAGTGGCTTATGGGAGGAAATTAATGATAACCTTCATATGGCATCTTACAAGCCCAATCACAAATAATCTGCATATGTAATCACTTGGAAATATTGTAACCTACTTATTTAAAATAAAAGGATACCCCTAAATCATAGATTTAACTACATGTTTACCAAACTCAAAAATAGCATCACCAAAAACACTTAAAAACCACAGCCACATATATAAACATTTAATATCTTAAAACAAAAGCGAAAATGGGCAAATATGAAAACGTTAACAATGGTTTCCACTAAATGATAGGTGATTTTTATTACTTGCATTGGTTACTATTGTCAAACTGTGTACTAAAAATAAAAAACTTTAAAATTATATATATGGTAGTCAAGAAAACATTTCTCACAAGGAAAAAATAGATCTGATGTAAGTCACGAATGCCACACAGATTATAGAAAATCAACATCATATATACAATTATTTTTTTATCTCTATAGTGAGAAATTCTGTGGAAAGCAATGTCATGAGACAACTGAGTACATGCCTTGGAAGTATTCCCAGTGTATCCTTCTTGTTGGGTAGCAGACAAAAATCTGTTTTTCTATGTATGTACAGATATTTTCACTCTGATGCTAAGAAAATCTGGAGTGGGGGAAGATATCTAATTCCTACAAGATAAATACTCTTAAGTTTGACCATATAAAACTAAACCATGTCTCTTTGCAAACATTAACATTCCAGCAGAATATAATAAATCCATAGATTGAATTAATGAAATGATTTGATTCATTGGGGTATAATTTAATAAATGGCATTTATGAACTAACACAAAGAAATTTCTCCTGCTGAGAAAGAAATACACCTAACTGCCAATTCTGATGTTTCAAGGGCTCTGACTAATTTAGGTGTTGCTTTCTCTGAAGCAGAAGATAGACATTGGAAAGTGTTCCTTTTCTTCAAAATTTAATTGAAATTATTAAACAATAAAACAGAAAGAAACGGAAAATGTGAAACCAACAGACAAAACTTTTTAAAGTCTGGTAGATACACACGTGTACTACCCATCCTATAGAATATATTCCACATTTTAAATGACGCCTTTCTCCTAAAATGATGGAGTTGAGTGTCTCATCCTGATATTTATTGAGTAAAATTCATTAGTTGTTCATTGGCTGTCCTCATTAACATGAGCGCTGGAGGGAAAGTTCCAAAAGTTATCTTAACTCATGAGGAAACATAAGACAATGTAATCATTTCTGTAAATATTTTCAAGCCAACCTGAATTCTCCAAAGTCTATTTTAATTAGAAAAATAAGAAAAAAAAAACTTTAAAACTTTTTTCTGATATTAACTCTGAAAGAGAAATAATGCTAACAACGAACACTATCCCCCTAAAAACTATCCCACGTTTACTTTTCTAAGTAGGATGAAGTTGGCTCCATGTTTCTTCAGCAAGTAAAGGCGATGTGCTGGGCTTTGTTATTCAGACATCATATATGTAACCAGTCCTGACAACTGCTGATTATATCTTTTTTACAGAGTGTTTTCCTCCTTTTTTGTTTGCCAGTTATATCCTCCAGTGTATATGCCAATGCAGGCAATGTCCCATCACCAGTAATTGTCACTAGGCTGTCTGTCAGTGACGAGGAGAAAAGGGTGACAGCCTTGACATCCCACCAATCACCCCCCTGGAAAATTGATATTGTCCTTCCCAGTAAACAACAGCTCGAGAATCGACCAGTCCCGCTGGCACATCCCCGAACAATCAGCTTCCATTAAGGACAGAAGCCACACATTTATCCCAGCACAGTCCAATCAATAGGAAACTGACTTTTTCTGTCCTTTTTAAGAACCCTCTACTTGTATTTTGCACTTAATATCCTCCAATTACAAACGCCTTGCGGTCCTTGTTTGCATCACTAGAATTTACAATAAGATTTAAAATATACACTTGGGAGGGGATAGAGTAATCCCCACCTATAATGGACATTTTATTTTTAATATGATTAAGATGCAAACATTGAAAAGAAAAACTTCTGCTCCTTTAGATTTGTGATTTGCCAAATTTGTGCAAACATTTTCCATTACCTCTCTGTAAAGGCTAAGGAACTCTATTATGTCATCTACATTTAAACAAATTAGGACAAAATAAATCCAGATTAATAGTACAGTTGATTCAGATGTGGCTTTCTAGTAAAGTGATATGTGTATCACAGAGAAGATATCTATTTTTAATAGAAATAAATAACTAATGGTTATTGACTTAATAGTGATGGTTCCAGTCTGATGATGTTAAAGTCCTTTTCCCCAACTGAAAGATTCGTAAAGGTTCTTATTATTTAAAATGCTCTGAAATATTAGTTATAAAACCATTAAATGCAATATGGGAACAGTGATTACATATACATATTCACACATTTACATTTTTTTTAAACAAAAAAGCATGCCTGTTGGGTTGTGCTTAGTTGTATGCTCAATGACTACATGGAATTCAAAGTTTTTAGGTCATAAATTTAAAAACTGCCTTGTCCATATGACAGTGATTTTATAATACATGGGCAGCCACCCAGAAAATACCACCTAGGCAGAATATGAGAGTAGATAAAAAAAAAAGAGAGAGAGGCTTCAGCTACAGTGACAGAGAATGCACAGTCTTTAAAAGGTGACAGGTGTCAGCTCTGGAGGGAAGACAGTGGCTAAAGAATCATGCCGGAACACTCACTGGCTGATTTATGAAGCTTCCCTGGTGTCAGTCTGGGAGCATGATGCGATGCTCTCTATTTCTGGACCAGAGTTAGGTACAAAGGAAGGAACCAGTCAAGGGAAGCCCATCACCTTCAGATCCCATCTCACCCCCCCAGAGCCTCCAGGAGGACCACAGTCGGGAGGCCTCTGCTCAACTACCATCCCCTTTGTGGGGAACTGCGTCTGTTTCCATTGTAATCTCTAACCTTGTGGAACACTTTTAGCTCCTGAACTACCTTCTTAGAGTGACCTTTATCTTGAGAATAAAAAAAAAAAAAGAAGGGAAAAAAAGGCAAACATCAAGGCAGTTATTACTAAAGCAAGTTTGTAGTTTAAGCACTCAGAAGTCTTCACTGAAACAGTATGGGTAAGTAGGTTTGATATACAGGTAGCACCATAATTTTCAGAAGCAATTTTTATAAAATTCCAACTATATATATGTTTGAATTCTATGTGACATGAAATTTTTTATTAATATTAATGAAAACATTCTTTTGAGGAGTTTCAATCCAATGTTGATTCACGTTAATGATGTTTTACAAACAACTTAGCAAGTCAGGATGTCTTATGATCTCTTTTTATTTTGTTTTCATTTAGAGCTTCTGTCTGGTAATAAAAATAAGGAATTACTAAAGTTCGATACATTTGAAGACTAAAAACAAAACAGAGGGCTTTTTTAGTCATAGATATATACAACATCCCAATAGGAACAGTTGTGTTCAAATCTTTGCAACCTTTTGGACTACAGCCGGCTAGGCTCCTCTGTCCATGGGATTTCCCAGACAAGAATACTGGAGTGGGATGCCATTTCCGCCTCCAGGGGATTTTCCCAACCCAGGAATCGAACCTGCTTCTCCCATATCTCCTGCATTGCAGAAAGAATTTTTTTTTTTTTTTTTTTACACTGGTTGAGTGATTGGGGAAGCTAGATAAGACAATCATGGACAAAAAAACATTTCTCTCAACCTGGGAGAAAATAATTGCATAGATGAGAGAAGGTCAGTTTACACACTCCAGCACCAAATTTTTGGCTTTCCCTGAGAAAGATGGGAGAAGGCAATGGCACCCCACTCCAGTACTCTTGCCTGGAAAATCCCATGGACGGAGGAGCCTAGGTGGGCTGCAGTCCATGGGGTCGCTAAGAGTCGGACACGACTGAGCAACTTCACTTTCACTTCTCACTTTCATGCATTGGAGAAGGAAATGGCAACCCACTCCAGTGTTCTTGCCTGGAGAATCCCAGGGACAGGGGAGCCTGGTGGGCTACCATCTATGGGGTTGCACAGAGTCGGACACGACTGAAGCAACTTAGCAGTAGAGATAGATACTGTAGTTCTTCAAGGTGACATGAGCAGGACTTCACATAGAAAGAAGTAGAGGGAACCGTCTGTGAGAGTGAAATGGACTAAATTTGTTCAATCAATCATTAAAACATTCCCTGACTGAACAGACTTTTCCTTCGCTTTAAATTCCTTACTATGAATTACATGAGGAAATGGCAACCTACTCCAGTATTCTTGCCTGGAAAATACCATGGACAGAGGAGCCTTGTAGGCTACAGTCCATTGGATCACAGAGTCAGACATGACTGAGCAACTGAGCACACACATCGGTTATGTATTTACTAGGTGACAGGGCAAAAATTACAACTGAATGGTATCTTATTTAAAGAGACGATGTTCTAATGAAAGGACAAGCAAGCAAAATTAATTATAATGTGAATAAACATGTCCCTATGAGAGCTGGCATGAGGAATGTAACCATGTCCAATCTACCATTGTCTGGGTCTCAAGTGTGAAGGAAATGGAAAGAAATATCAAAAGTTACATCAGACTGGATATTTCCTATTATTCCTGCTAGTTTTTAAAGCTATGACTTCACACATGTAACTGAGTAGACAAATACTCCCCATGAAGGCCAGATTAACTCCATTAAAAGATTTACATTGTGAAATTCCTTTCAACTATACAAGTCATGATATTTTCCTTCATAATCAAATTTCATGAGACCAAGACTAACATAGAGTCTAAGAACATTACTGGTTACACAGCCATTCTGCCAGTGATTTAATCTTGTAGGAGCAGGACATATGTTAAGCAAAATGTTCGCAGTGTTTATTATCATGGCGGTGCAGGTATAATGATGAAATGCCAAGTCATTGGGGACTTACTGCACCCTCATTCTTACTAAACGGACAGAATCAATACCTTAATGGGGATGTTTGGAATCAACCTTATGAGAAACAAATTGGCACATTACAACACGTTTTTCAGGCTAAGCATTCAGTTCATTTCCTTTTCTCATTTGAATTACAAATTTCACTTCTCTGTTCAAGAAAAAGACAAGATTTCATTTACAGGATCAGAGTTTGGCCATGTTAATGTTTTACAAGGAACAATAAAGTCAATGCAGCAGAGAAACATCCTGTCTCCTCCTCTCTTGACAGATAATTAAAAATCGGGTTCCATATTCCAATAATTCTGATGGAAGCAGCATAAGAACTCCCATAAAAATATGAGAAAATTATTACATGAGAAGATTCCAGGGCTAATATGTATGTTAAAAATATTTAAAATACAAAACTATAGTATAATATCACAGCCAGGATATTGACATCCATATACCATTTTATCTATATATGGTTCTATATTAGGGTGGATTTCCTTTATCAAACTCTTTCTACACAGTAGGGAGTTAATCTAATGGATTGAAATATATTCATCCTAAGAAGATAATCTGTGAGTATATGAATATATCTTTATTGGTCTATAGTATGTCTGTCTAGTTATCCATTCATCCTTCCAGAGAAACCATTTTTGACTATTCCAGAAATAAATTTAAAACATAGATTTTTTTTTAAGTAACAGCAAAATATTTAAACTATGTTAAGCCTTGCAAATTCAACATAATAATTTTCTCAAGCTCTTATATTGTGCCCCAGATCACGTCTAAGTATAAGCTGTAAGTTGTCAGAAAAACAGAGTTGTCAGTCAACTTGAGAAAACAGACATTAAACAAATGAACATGCAGATATGATTTCAAATTGTGATAAATACTATAACATGAAATGACAGGGTGCTATAAAAGAAAATAGCAGAAGGACCCTAAAAAGATGCCAGCAAGTATAGATGACTTCTATGATTAAGGAATTTTGAAATATAAAGCATTGTGAAATGAATGGCCTAGAACACACAGTGTTTATCGTCAGATTATTGGAATCTCTATAGGTTAACAGTTTAATTATTAACAAGACTACTGTCAGAATCAGTTAGGCCCTGCCTTACAACAAAGATTAATTCTCACTCAAAGATATTTGGGGACAATTTGTATAATGTAAAATAACATTTGTATTCTCTACATATGGGTTCTTTATTCCTACAGCATGTCTAGACAGCAAGAGGAATGTCTTGGTTATATATACATTTTTTGGAGCTAGTGAACATCATTGATATCGGAAAGTGTAAAAACTTCATATTCCAAAGAAGCGAAATTTGTAACGCCAATTTTACAGAAATTTCCAAAGTCCTACACCAGAGAGTTGTAAGTATCTCTCACCTCTACTGCCAAACCTCACCATTCCTCCTACTCCTACATTGCCACCTGTCCTAGCCAAAAATGCTTTAATCCTTTGTAGGCTTATTAGAGAAAAAGGGAAATGCATACCTTTTATAAAGGATGAGCTATTTAATTCATATAAAAGTGAAGCTGTTTTGATGTTCCACACCGTTTAATCAGGGAGAGAGTCATACACAGGCAGGTGTATAGTGTTTGCATTAGCAACTTATCAAGAATTCATTAAGACACTAAACTTGGGAATAAGATGCTACTTCCTGGGTTCTGCCAATGGAAATACTGTTGCTTATCTTTTTGAAAGTTATTTTAATTAAATGCAGAAGACAATGGCTTTTTACCCAACACAATACTTTTATTTTCATTCATTGTATGCAGGCTATCTAAACTCGTAAGGCCAATATTTGTTAAGCCATGTATTATTTTAATATCCATATTCTAATCAAAATTGCGTATTTAAAGCCTCCAAGATTTTTAAAACTTTAACTGTGAAAAAAATATAGAGTACAAATATATTTTGAGTTGGTATTACATGGTATGGACATAGTGTTTATTCTTAAAATGTTATATTTTTCTTTTTTATCTATTATAGTTCTCAGAGTATGTTTTCTGCTATACCCTGCTTTTTTTTTTTTTTTTTTTAACACTGGAGAGTTATGACTTAAGAACGTTTGCTAATGTTCCAAATTAAAACTCTGATGGTCTTATATAATGAATTTGAAAAGAGATGGACTATATCTATATCTTCCTTAGAAAGAGATCATTTTTAAATGTATTTTTGGTATTACTGAATTTGTAATAGAGAAGTACTAATTGGAGGAGGGCACAGCAACCTACTCAAGTATTCTTGCCTGGAGAATCTCATGGACACAAGAGCCTGGCAGGCTGTAATCCGTAAGGTCCCACAGAGTTGGACATGACTAAAGCAACTTAGCATACACGCATGCAATCCTACGTCATATTTAGACCATGACTCTGTAACGTTATTTGGATGAAGGTATTAATTTGAATATGATATGGATTATGGAATATTCTTGCTTAGAAAGGAAGCTATGCATTTCAGTAAGAAAACATGACCATAGAGAATGGGGCAAGAGAGAAGAGAAAGGAGGTAGAATGCAGTAAGGGAAATTAAATGATAAAAGAGACAAACAGAAGAAAATACATGGAACTGAATGAAAGCTAAGAAATTTTCAAACCGAATTTTTCATTTCTAAATCTGATTTCCTTAAGGGGAACCAAAAATAGAATATCTTTGGGCTATTTTTCAGAAAATAAAAATAAGTTGCTATGGAATCATTCTCTAAATAAGCAAAATTCAACTACTCTACTTCTGTCATATTAACATACAATTGTAAGAAGATGATGTATGGCTCTGAAATGGAAAATAATTTAAAATCCCCTACCTTATGTTTAGTACCAATTAAAGATCATATACACATATTTGTCCTTAATAAAGAGCTGAAATTTTGCTCGAGGAGTGGTCTCCAAGAATGCATAATACTACAATAAATTAATAGTAGTCAAAAGAAGCACCGGAGTCAAAGGAAGGTTATATTTGAATAGTCTTGGCACCATATGCAAATGAAGGTTTATAAAAATGATGCAGAGGCTGCATTTTATGGAAGACAGAACTTTGTATTATAGATGCAAAAATCCAATTCCAAACACATAATTATTATTACGTTCATAATGTGTTTTTCTCAACACCTAAACAAACAACTAAAACCCCTGGGATTGAGATGCCCTAGGCAGTCATGCTTCATTGGCTTCCTGTTTCTGAGAAGTGCAGGCCATGAAGCTTACAGGGAGGGAGGGTTGTAATTAGCAGCTTCTTCCAACCCACCGGAGTACTCCTTTTACCTATCTGTGAAACCAGTTAACCATTCAGTCATAAAGGATGTTTTAATAATACTTTACATATTCTAATTCCATAGAAAATTGGAGAAGTTATCATAGCAATAAATTATTCTTCAGCAGCCCAAACTCACAACACAATCCATTCAAAATCAACATACAGTTTCATATTCAAGTTCTACTTATTAGTTTAAAATTACAGTATCAGTATTTCTCTAGGTCAGTCTGTAACTCCTGATTAATTACATGCCAAGAACGCAGTAATTATATGCTTGGTGTCTAATCTGAAGTAGCAGTAATAAAACTGTAGTTCAAATGTAATGTTCTGTGCCTCTTATTGGTAACCGTTCATATAAAGTGTATGGTATGTCCCTCAGATATTCTGAACAGTTTCATCCTAATTACTGACATATATTGCATACATCAGTAAGTATATGAAATAATTCAGGTAAGTAAATAACTCTTTTTTTCAATATCTTTTGGATCTACATTACTAAATAAGTATATTTAAATGGCTAATGCATCCAGTGCATTATCCCAATGAAAATCTTTCAAGATGATGTAAATAGAATAGTATTAATCCATTTACAGAAACAGCTTCATAGTTTGTAGGAAAAAGTATTTTCCAAGACAAACTTTGTAACAATGCTGCTGCTGCTGCTGCTAAGTCACATCAGTGGTGTCTGACTCTGTGCGACCCCATAGATGGCAGCCCACCAGGCTCCCCTGTCCCTGGGATTCTTCAGGCAAGAACACTGGAGTGGGTTGCCATTTCCTTCTCCAATGCATGAAAGTGAAAAGTGAAAGTGAAGTTGCTCAGTCGTGTCTGACTCCTAGCGATGCCATGGACTATAGCACACCAGGCTCCTCCGTCCCTGGGATTTTCCAGGCAAGAGTACTGGAGTGGGGTGCCATTGCCTTCTCCATTTGTAACAATAACTCTTATTTTTTCAAATGTGTTAAAATTTTGGTAACTTTTTGTCTCCTTCATACATCTGTTGTTCAGTTGCTAAGTCATGTCGGACTCTTTGCTTCCCCAAGAAGTGTAGCATGCCAGGCTTCCCTGTACTTCACTATCTCCCTGAGTTTGCTCAAACTCATGTCCATTGAGTCAGTGATGCCATCCAACCATCTCATCCTCTGTCACCCCCTTCTCCTCTTGCATCTTTTCTAGCATCACAGTCTTTCCCAATGAGTTGGCCATTTGCATCAGGTTTCCAAAGTATTGGAGCTTCAGCTTCAGCACCAGGACTTCCAATGAACAATGCTTCTATATGTAAAAGGCTTTTCCTAATCACTGGGGAAGCGCATGTCTATTTATTTAGGAAATAAATATGCTTTATATAATATGACATTGAAAAGAATGCCTTTATGCTTGCCCTCCACTATTACTATTAATATAAAAAGCATCAGAGAAAGTGTAATTCATGTTTTGTCTGAAATGAACAGACACAAGCAGAAATTTGTTAGCTCTGGTAAGTCTACATTTTTTTTCTCTGTCTCTGTGTCCCTTCTTTTTTTTTCCTACAGCTAACTCTCAGAATAATAAAGAGGTGGAGAGATAATTTCAGAAGAAACCAAGACTTGCTATAACATATCACTGGCATCAAATGTTTACCTACTTAATTCCATGACTGAAGAAACTTAAAATATACAGGGTAGGATTAAATACCAGAAATTTGATCTGTACCCTATCAGTTCTCTCAGTTTTCAGCTGAGCCCAAGATTTATTTAACTTACACACTTTTATGATTTCATATATTTATATAAGTTACTCTGAATTTTACATTATTATTAAACTCTCCAAGTTTGGTCACAGATGATGGAGAAATATTCCAATTTTTTTTTTTATCTTTTGGCTTGAAACAGGTAGACATGTTTTATTTTTATTTTCCAGACAATATTAAACAAACCACCAACTCTACTTTACAGGTGTCACTGATGACTAAAGAAGAGAAAGTACTGAATGTAAGTTGTATTAACCAGACATTCGCCATAGGGAAAATCCACTAGGGAAGAACTACGCAAGGATCGCTGCCAAGTCTGCTTGAGGAAAAGGAGGGAACTTGCTAAAACACCCCCTAGTGCAATAGCTGGGAAATTCATTACTAAAACGTAGTGATCATCTTGCAAGAGTACCAGCAGATTGCACACATTACCGCCTGCCGATTGAAGTGGGAATAACTAAAAGAAAAAGGGTAATGACGGTCGGGGGAAATTGAATTTCCATGGCACTTATCTTCTGTGTCATTCTATTTGCATGAGAACAATGTTTGCCACAGACATTACAGGACCCTAATGAGACCAGGAGACTCTCCCCATGGGCAGGCGCCAGGATGGGTGTTGATGAAACCAATCTATCAATGAGATTTTAAAAGGTGGAATAGTCCTTGCCTTGCTCAGAGCCCAGGTGGGTGGGCCTTCCATCTGAGGCGAGAAGAAATTAAGAATGATGACTTGAGAGAGTTCAAAGCACACTCGCCTCTCTGTCAGCTGGTCCTTAATGATAACGTACTACTGCTTTCCTTAAAGAGCTTCATGTCTTATTCAGGGTAAATGGTGAAAATGTGGCATTTTAGAACCCATGATGTGTTTTCCTATTGATGCTGTCAGTGTGACTGGCCGCTAAAGGAAGAGTTGTTTGTCAGTTCCCATTCTCTTCCATGATTCATCAAACAGTGGCAGTTCATGCATGCAGTATCAGAAGAGGAATAAATAACTTAACAGCTCCATACTGAACACTCACATATTTTATTAAGCTGCCACCAACCCCGGGGGCACTTCAGCATGTCGGAAGACAAACTCTTTTAGGGGAGTCTCTGAGCGCATACTTTTAGTTACAAGCTACTACCTGCCTTGAGTATTTATTATCGAAATATGAAAGTATCTTTCATGTTGCAAAGGCAAAAGATGCATTTTATCCCTTGGCCCTGTTCTTTATGTCACGAGTAAACCAGTAATGATATTCATTATTAATGTGTTCAATTTGAAAACCATGTTTTCTCCAAAGAATTCAACTCACAGTCTCCCCAATTACATACATTAACTTATCTCACGTAGTGAGCTGTCTGTTCTTCACATGCTGAACTACGCTAGTGTCTGAGTGCTCTCTCTCTAAATCATAGCTATTTAAGAGCAAGTAATAGTTTTCAAACATCGATAGCAGGGGCCATTCCCACCCACATAGGCTGGATAGACCACAGAGAAAGGTTCCAGTCATCACCTTTGGTTAGCACCAAGATCTACTAAATTTCTGAAACAGGGTTTGCTGGGTCCTGGTATGTGTTCAACTCACACACTGAATGTTACCAATTTAAATCTTCTTTAGTTCACACCATTAACCTTTTTCACCCCAGGGTCAGTCTGCATGAAAAAAACAAATAACTATAATTTCAGTGACTGTATTTACAGCCTAGGCAACTTAAATGAGATTAACTGTATATGAGAATTTTGAGTTGTATTTCGTATGTCTCCTTTATCTTATATATCAAACAACTGAATCACAAAGCCTCAGCTAAAGGCAAGGCCAATCACGGCTACATTTCAGGATTTCCGTGTGTATTGTGATTGCCTCTCTCCCACAACTCTGGTAAGAATTTAAGTAAATAGGTACTCACTGAAATTTAATATCTAAGTAGTAGCGATGTTTATTTCCTGGAACCAAATACAGTTAATCTCTAACATAGAAACAAATTGCATCCCAAAAGCTCATCCAGAGCTGGTTTTAGAACACAGAATGCAATTCTTCATAAGCAAAGCGTGCATGCAAAGATGCTAAGCAACTTCACTCGTGTCTGGCCCTTTGCAATTCTATGTACTGTAGCCCACCACACTCCTCTCTCCATGGGATTTTCCAAGCAAGAATACTGGAGTGGGTTGCCATCTCTCCTTCAGGGGATCTTCCATAAGCAATAGTTTCCTTCAATCTACAGTATAGTGAAGTGAGAATGTTCAAATCAACTCAAGACCAGCATGCCAAAAACCAAGGAGTGCACAGCTTCTTCACTTGTTACCAATTGCTAACAATCCCCACTTCTTGGATTCCAACAGCCTTCAAGTTTACCTTATTCCTTTCATGATAGTAGAGCAAAAATATAAAAAGAACTAGTTTTCAACCACACAAAAAGCAAGAGAATTCCCTTCTAACTATAAACTTGTTATGTTTCTTTCTTTGGCAATCCAGTCTGGGAATTGGAGAATCATTGAGCTCCTATAATGAAATTAAATAAAACTTTTAGCACAGGACATCAAAGTTAAAGACAGATTACAACAAGAACCAATCTTAGACATTTGAAACTTTCAGGTATATGTTACCCTGAATTTAATTGGGAATGCTAATTGTTAAGGATTCTCAGGCGGCGCTAGTGGTAAAGAAACTGCCTGAGACATGAGACACGGGTTCAATCCCTGGGTCGCAAAGATCCCCTAGAGGAGGTCATGGCAACCCACTCCAGTATTCTTGCCTGGAGAGCCCCATGAACAGAGCAGCCTGGTAGGCTACAGTCTAGGGGGTCAAAAAGAGTCAGATGTGATTGAGAATAGCACAACACATGGTAACCATACTTCGAGAATTACTGTAATGAAGAAAGAGTACAGACATTAGAAACATATGTACTCTATGCAAATCCCAGGCTTTTTAACTCAGTAGTTTACTACTAATGAATCAATAAAAAGGAACACTAAATACCAGCACAAACTTGTGAGGATTAAATGAAGTATTATAAAATAAAAAACCTGCAATATTATAGGAGCTTAGTAAGTTTAAGGTATGAGGGCTTAATAAGCTATGAGGGCTTCCCTCATAGCTCAGTAGGTAAAGAATCTGCCTGCCAGGCAGGAGACCTGGGTTCAATTCCTGGGTCAGGAAGATTCCCTGGAAAAGGAAATGGCAATCCACTCCAGTATTCTTGCCTGAAAAATCCCATGGACAGAGGAGCCTGGCGGGCTACAGTCCATGGGGTCGCAAGAGTCGGACACGACTTAGCGACTAAACCATCAATAAGTTTAAGAATGTATTGCAAAAACACTACTTAAATCTCTGAAAAAAAATCTTATAATTTCTCACAACAACCTGCAATACATAGGACATTTTTTCCATTCAATTTCTAATAAATGATATGTGTGACAATTGATCCAACTAATAATAATTTCCCTATGCCATAG